>NC_053192.1:12752306-13058118 GCF_905163445.1 Pararge aegeria
GACTACTCACCAGACCACTGAAACTATTAGACCATTGAAAACGTTATGCAGAACTCTCAAGCGTGCAGATTTCCTCACGATGTTTCCTTCACTATGAAATCAAGTAATATGTTAAATGCCCAAATTAAAAACGCTTAATAACTTCGAAAAGTTAGGACGTGCCGGGGATTTAAGTAGTTTACTCCCAAAGAGGGTGATGTTACCACTTAAAAAACCCCGACTTAGAATATACTGAAAATTATTCTACTAGCCAAAGCCAAGCTCTTTGATTCGATACTGAGGGCGTTGTGAAAATAAATATAATTCGCCTTTTTGTGGTGGTGGCCATCTTGGATTTCAAATTTGTCATAGTGTATACTGCTCTACTTGTCAAGCCCATTCATTTGATAATCATATTGAATTGAATTGTAAAAAATATGTAATCTATTTCACACATACACATACACGTAGTTGGATTTTCGCTGGCTTAATACATATTTTTCATTTCATAATTACATATGTTTCGACAACACTAAAGCTTTACGACATCATGAGATATAAGGGAAAAATCCTCCTTTCTATACGTTTACGTACGTACGTGTCTCTTATTATCGTATTGACGAAAAGTTTGAATGGAAGCTACTAATGGAAGCTAGGTAGACTTCTTCGGCTAAAATAGTTTGATATACACCCATACGCTACTCAATGGGAACACACTGAAACTATGCGAAAATACATAAATAGACCTGTAGGTACATTATTTAAACTTTTAGTAATTAATTTATCTCAGTTGTTTATATGAAAGCCTTTAATGCAGTAAAACATTAGTAGTGGCGTTCTGCCAAAATACTTAAGGACAAGATATTTATGAAACTTAGCGTCACGATTCAAAAAAGATATCTTCCTTAAATTCGAAGTTAAAAATTCAAACGTATTAGAACTATATTCAAGCATTTCGACAAAACATCTGCCCCTACTGACCTAAAGCCAATTTATTTGAAGGCACTTTTTCTCTGAAAATACGAGAAATATCAATCGTCACTTCGTCATTGGACCCTGTAATTGGATCTCGCCTCGACCCTATTGCACGAACGTAAAGTAATTGCCTAGAAAAAATGTCGGTTTTTCGCTAAAGCGCCTAGTTTTTTTGCTATTCTGCTTAACGTCAATCACTAAGAAAGACTGTGAACTAAAATGAGAAGTTGAATTTACGGAGGACGAACCTCTATAGTTTTAGCGTGCTTACAGCTCTGGTCCGGTGCAAGGACGTGTTCTTTAGTTTGACCTGAGAGCATAATATTTTACCGCTTCAATAGGGGGACGTATTTTATGACCTTAGTTTCCTAAAAATTGTGTTTACCTTAACAGTTCTCTATACAAAAGATGCCCTTAAAGAGCATGCAAATACAAATTATTAAAACTATAAAGTTGATGGTTATAGTTACATTAGTCAACATAAATCTAAAAATAATAAAACAACTGGTTATTCTAATACTTATTCAGAACTAATAAAATCCACCTATTTATAAATTATATCCAGTTACATTTTTCCTAATTTATTTTAATATTTTATACACAAATATTTAATAAACTGTGTAATAGCGGTAATACATAAACAATGTACGAAACTGTAAACTTAAAACAAATGTAATTTCAAACTTTACAGGTGTGCGAGGAACGTACCGAAGTGAGTAAATTTACAATTCAATAATCACAAACGGTCCCGCGGGTTTCAATCTAAATGGTAATTTAGTTGTAGACCAGTCGACTGTGCTAAGAGGATAATTTCAATTTGGAACTTTTTGTACAGTTTCAATATTTTACATAGTTGTACTATCTGGTAGTGAAATAATTTAGGCATTATTCTCTCAATATCGTATCAAACTATGTATCTTTGATGCGAGAATTAAATAATTTGTATAAACATGTTAACCTTAGTTAGTTAATACAAAGAATTTAATTCTTGCTTGGTCAAAATTTTTGATACTGATTGATTGGTTTTTTATTATTTGATATTAGCTTGTAGGTCGAAAATTGGCGTAGTTCCGATATGCCACAAGGAAGGGCACGTTAAACTAACCGTCGTGGCTATTCTAATAACGCACATATTTTATTTATACGTAAGCATTTCCAAAATATATTTAGAACTCATCATAGAAATATTCGAAATTCTATTCAATATTTCCTTTGATAATAGAGCGCAACTAATAAAAACAAAGAAACCCAATAAATATCCAAAAGAAATCCAATAAAGTTCGAAGGAAATGAAAAAATTTAATTAAAACTTACTTCATCCAAACTGAAGTGTCTCGTTATTGTAATATCCATCTTGAATCACAAAAATGTCTTTTAACAAGTTCTATTCAAGTTTCTCACCAAACACGACTTTGTAAAGCGAGGCCCAAACAGCGACTGACAGAGGGAAATGAAAGGGATGCGTGTCGCCGTGTAAAATGGAAAAGCGTATGGTCCGGGTTACAAGCGGAGAACTTTTGATGGCGACTCTTTAAGGAACAAAAGCATACATAATATACCTCAGCACGCGAACCGAGTTGCACGTGGTTTATTTTTATTTTGAGATTCATTTTAGTATCCCACTAAAATCCACTGTTGCAAAAGTTTTCAATTCCCTATTTCTAATGGTGCGATTGTTATCAACTTAAGGTGGCAATTGTATTTAGTTCTATGCATGTCTACAGGGAATGTTAAGGTTTTGAATTTAATCTTTTTTTTTATTTAGGCAACGAATATGTCTCTTAAGGCGTAAGAGACGTACATTTGTTGCCTATCTAAATCTAGGCCTGGATCATAAAATTTGCACAAGCGATTTGACAATGTACTTTGAAGCTACTAATAGTAACTTAGTATTTTAAATTTTTTCAAATATGGAAACAAATTTAAACGTACACCCCTGATATTCTTATCTAATATTTCAAAGAATATCAGGGGCTTACTATTAACGTTCCGTTTTTAAATAATGAACAACAATTCATATTAATTTAAATCTATTCATAAATATTTTATCACTCTTGACTTGGTACAATAAAACTGCAGGAACTTAAATGCAGCGCACTCGCGACACTATTCGCGGAAAGCGGTCAAAGGAAGTCGAATAATGAAAGGAAACATAACTTGAATATATCTGAGGTAGGAAAAGTACAGTTGCAAACAACATCTTCATGTCAAAATAAAATTTAATTACTACCAAAACAACACTCGGATTATTAACTGCAATACTAAATGTATGATTTTACCGAAAATCTGCCCTTACCTGAGTTTAAACAATATATTAAAACACATTTAATAAATCGTGGTTACAACACGATTGATGAATTCCTAAATGACAAGGCTGCTTGGAAGCAGGCCACCCCGCTCTCATCTCTCACAAAACAGAAAAATTCTAAAGATTGTTAAACTTTAAAATGATGTTGGAAAAGAGCAATCTGCTGAGTTTCTTGCCGGCTCTTCTCAGTGGAATCTGCCTTCCGAACCGGTGATAGAGTCACTACAAACAGACTTGAAGTTTCCAAGGTGCTTATTAATTAGGCCTATTTGAAATAAATGAATTTTGAATGTATATGCTTATGTAGAGATGAATACCTACTCTTTTCTTTTCTACTACTACTTTTAGTACTTCTTTTCTTTCAATGCGAATACCTACCGTACTACTAGTTTTTTTTTTCTTATAGTCGATGATTTAGTGTAGCTGGCAACCATCCATTTAAATTTATTTAGTAAAAGAAACTTTTCTTTTACGCACTGTCTTCTTCAAAATTGAATTTGGATTTGCTGTTCTGGTTTTGTTTTTTTTTAAATTTTCTGACTTCAACACATGAGGCTTGCTTTTTAAATTTAATAACCGCCATCTTTCGGTTTAAATGAGTAAGGTTGTCACCTTAGTAATAGCGAAACAATTAGACTCCCAGAACATCCGCAGGGTATAATGCGGACCCTTTCAGAAAAATCCCTGTTTGTCAACCGCCGTTTCGATTAAAGCTTCGTCGTTGCAACTGCGTGCACACCTAATATTATAAAGAGTTAATGTTTGTGAGGTTGTAGGGGGTAATCTCTTGATCTTCTGAATCGTTCTGAAAATTAAGCTTAACTTGCTATAATCCGCGAACAGTAGGAGAATCTGTATGGTGTAATTTATAATTACTTCACTCCGAAACCGGAGCATCCTCAGGAGATGTAATATAATTGTTTGATAACAATTATTCATTGTAAAGTCAACATCTCCTGAGGATGCTCCGGTTTCGGAGCGAAACGTGCGTAGAGGGTACATTGCCGGTGTTCTGTTTGGTGTGGAGTATACGTATTGAAGTAATTATAAATTACACCATACAGATTCTCCTGCTGTTCGCGGATTATCGCAAGTTAAGCTTAATTTTCATAATATATTATGGATTTCCGCAAAGTAACGCCTGCTTCTATCCATTAGTTTAAAATTAGTTTTTGAAAACTGTGTTGGATTGTTTATTTTTTGAAAAAGGCTATAGGCTACAAAACCTCACGCTACCAGTAATAGGAGCGGAGCACCAATGAAAAATGCTGGAAAAAATTATGCCTTGTGAGAATTTTACGATATTATGACAGGATTGTTCCTCTTTAAAAATTAAAAATAAAAAAGTCCGCGACAACATATTTCTGTTGATTTACGTTGTTGTAAATTGGACTACATTATAATTCAGCTTTTAAATTTCATTCATGAAAAGTGTAAAAAAAAGACGACCTCACTGGCAAAGCAGCTGTGGTTTTAAGTGGGAAGTCCAGTTTAGAACCTGGTAGGGAGGGGCAATTTGGGAATTTATAATTTCGGCCATGGCTAGTTACCACCCCTCTGACAAATGGATTTAGCGTTCCGATTTCGCGTGGAAGCGATAAGAGGTATGGGTTTAATATAACTGCCATACCCACAGCGGCAACTGGTTAGGCCATTTCCTTCGTAGACTACATCCTAACTTACCACAAGGTGAGATTGCAGTTAAGGGTAGTGGATATATAAAAAGACATTCACAACAAAAAATACAAACAAGATATTTTCAATTGACACATTTATACATATAGTCTATTATGATTTATAACACAGTTGTGGGTGTACACAAAGTATTTTAACTTGTCACCGACTGTAAAATGTTGTAAAAAATACATTATTTTCATTTATTTTTAAGACTTCTGTCATCTTACGGATCCTGGGTTTCGAAACGACGTATAGATACTCTGAGCATGACTTCCGCACTCAATTGGTCAAAAAAAAAAAAAATTGTTTAACCTCACTGAACTAAATAATATAGGCTTTATTATCATTAGAAAGGTTTCATTTTACTTTCTGATAAATGAAGAAATGGATAAAATATTTATTTGACTAAATAGTAAATCATTTCAAATTGAAAAATTATTTATTACCACCGGTTATATGAATATTCAAGCTCTTTTTAAGATGCGACATTCATAGACTGATCCCAGGTCCATTGACGATGGGATTGGTCGATTTGAGGACGATTGGTCCCGCCATGCATTGGGGGGTTAAAACCTTGCCGAGAGGGCGGTGAATTCTCAAGTGTATATAAAAAAAGGTGTTTTCAGGAGAAAGTGATTGAGAGCTGAGTTTTCCACCGTGCTCCAATGTTAACTTAATAATAATTTATTTATGATAATAAGTATGGCGGCTTAACCACTCATAAAAATAGGTGGTTACCTTACGTCATACGAAATGAAATGAAAATGAAATGAAATGAAATGAAATGAAAATACACTTTATTGTACACCTAACAGAAATTAAATTATAAACAAAAACAACACAATAAAACACAGGTACAATGGGCGGCCTTATTGCTAAAAAGCGATCTCTGCCAGGCAACCCAATCAAGGAAAGGAAAAAAACACAGACATACGAATTACTTATGTCCGAACATTTAGGTCGCGGGTAAACAGTTTGGTAGCAATTTCTTTGGTGGCTAGTTACCACCCTCCCAATAGAGACGTGCCGTTGCGTTCCGGTACGATGTCGCGAAGTGCTATGGGTATAATATAACTGCCATACATACAAGTTAGCCCTATACAACTTAGATTGCATCATCACTGTAGTAAAAAAAAAAAGTGATTATTTTGTATGTGAGGCATACGTGTACAGCATTGTCCAATTAGAATAAGAAGCACAGATATTAGAAATTGACCGTGAAAGATGACTTTTCACGACCTGTATTCCACTCCGCAACAGCTAAAAAGCCGGCAACGCATCGGTGGCTCCTCTGGTGTCGCAGATATTTATGCGCGGCGGTGATCACATAACATCACTTGCTCGTTTGCCCGCTATTAATATAAAACAAAAGAACATCAGCATCACATCAACCCATTACCCGCCCACTAAAGGGCACGGTTGTGAAGAAGTGAAGGGTCTACGCTGGCCCAGTGCAGATTGGTGGACTCCACACCCCTTTGAGAATATTATGTAGAACTCTCAGGCATGCAGGTTTCCTCACGATGTTTTCCTTCGCCGTTGAAGCAAGTGAAATTTTAATTGATTAAAACACACCTAAAGAGAAAAGTTAGTGATGCGTGCTCAGATTCACATTCCCTAAGGTGAAAGTGAAGTTCTAACTACTAGGCTATCACCACTTTAAACCACTTGAAATCTATAAATTATGTACAAATATAGAATTTATTTTAACACTTAATCATCAGAAAATACTAAAACCAGCATATTTTTCTGCTGGTGGACTGTATCTAGTAAGTTATTGATCGAAGCCGCCTAGCAGGGATATATAGGACAGGAGCATCGGCCCGTAAGACGAACACACCTAATTACCCATATTGATTTTATAACGACACCGTAAACTCTGAATATTAAATAATATTTCCATTTAAATTATTACAAACATGTTTTGATGTAAATGTAAAGACGATATTACTTACTAGTGATTCTAAAGAAGTAATTTATTCGTTTCATGATTTGATGCTTTAAAATTGTATGTTTTTCTTACAATTCAGTTATTAACAATACTGATGCAGTGTCTACGGAGGCAAAATTTTCCACCCACGCAAGCCGTCTGGAGTAACGCCCACTCAAATACCTACTTAGTCCCGTCACTACAAATAAACATAAAACCTCAAACCTACCTGTTGATATTATACACTTAATACTTCGTATCCACGCTTAAAAGTATCACTCCCTAATCAACGATCTCATTGGCAAGACACTGAAGCAAATAAAATCGCGAAATAAACTCCGAAAGTCATCTACACAATTAACAACTACTGTTCTTATATGCGTACAAAATTCACTTTGAAATTCAAGTTACAATATAACATTAATTAAGGATTTAGTTTAAATCTACTAAAACAAAAGCTTATTTTTAAAGCTTGACATATTCTTTTACATCTAGCCCTACTGATTGTACACAAGACTTGTTTAGTGACGCGCATGCGTGAACTCTACGCGCATGCCCCTGGATATCATCAATATGACACAGGCGATGGAAGGCCGGCGCGGTTTTCAATGGGCGAAGCATTGAAGGTTAAATTCATGAATGAGCCGGCGGAATAGCTTTCGATTCACTATAATTATGCTGCTGTATGAACTGTAACTTGTAGCTTGACGATTGGGAGTCATGAATGCCATTCATCATTTTAAACTTTGTCTGCTTCCATTTCTCCGTCTAGTGGAAACCGATTTAAACCTATTTTCTTTACATAAATGGGTGAGCTTTTGTAATTTGGTATAAAACAGTTAAATATCTGAAATCTTTGATTTAAAATAAGCTGTGCGCTGCGGCTTCACCCGCCCTAATTACGGTAATTCATTCGGTAGTTTCGGCGTGACACGGGGCCAAAATACAGACAAACAATATTGAAAATATTACAATTTTGGCTTCGGCATCACTGATAGGATACCCTCCAAAAATAATTTTCAAAATATCTTTAATGTACAGAATTTAACCCGTTACAATTTTATTATTAGTTTAGTTTTATTCAAGCCTCTTACTTATTAATTAATTTACAACTAACCGAAAAAATCTGACGTTCTTACACTTTCGTATTCAAGTCAAGGAATAAAATGAAACAAATAATATATTGATATTTACAAAAATCGGTTCTGTCCTGATGTTTACACTTCAGAAATTAAATTAATTAAATCAGTAGATATACACTAAAAGTTAATATGTTGAAATAAAATTTTAAATAACTATAATAAATTATGGATAATAACTATGTTATTTAATTTTTTATTTTAGGCTAATTTATGTTACAAGCTTTAATTTAATTTAGGTTTCACGGGTTCGGAAAGCGCGACATCTAAACATTCAGTTATGAACCACTTGTTCGTGATTATTTCAAGACTTTCCTTTAGAAGTGAGTGAGTTAGAGTGAGTCGAGTAGTGAACCCAATCTGTAGGCGTAGTACAACACTACAGCTGTAGATGGCGTTAAAAAAGATTTACATTCAACTGCTTTGAAAAATAGTCAGTTACATGTATGCATATGGTTTCAGTAACTATCCATTCTAATAATAATCTCGCAAAATTTTTTCTTTTATTTTTATTGTTACTTTCTATCATTGACTCAACTACTGCTTTTATCTTGATGAAATGTCTGTGTTTCTGGAGAAAGAAACAGGAATTTTGATTTCATATATATAATTTTACCTTTTTCGCGGCATTAAAAATAGCTTTAGTTATTTAATATACGCCTCAATACCTAAACAGATCTTGCTGATATTTTGAACAGCGAGCTTTCAACTTAAACTCGAGCATAGGATTTCAGACTTGTCATCGCCATGACGTTCACTAATAGACGTAGGTCTTTTGTAGGGATTTCTATAATCCACCGTCCTGCATTTCTTGCTTCCAGTGGCTCTCAGCGACTCTTTATGTCGTTAGTCCAATAACACTATACGTAGGTGGTCAACCAATGCTGAGTTTATTAGTGTGGGGTAGACATTCCATCACTTTGAGGTCCCAGAGTCTATAGGTGCTGTACTGTGTAGTGTGTAGTACTGTGGCCTCACCTATGCTCCGAGCTACATAACCAGTAGGTACTAACATAAATAATAACCAATTGGACTATGAGCCTTCGATTAGGTGGTCCCTATAAAAATACCAGGGGTACAGCTTACTTATTGTGTAAAAAATTGTCACAAGAGCTCAATCAAATTCAATATATGTACACTGATATTTACTAGTCGGAATATTCTGGTCGATTTTCTCTGATGAATGTCATTGCTAAGGAAAACTTGGAATGTCGTACGAAATTTATTGTAGAACATATTTCATAATTTTCTTAAGAGATATGTTGCGATATAACGTTTACAATTTATAAAATATACTCTACGCTTGATTTAATGCCGTCGTCTGAGGAGATCAAGAAGGGACATATATGCTATTAATTTAAGGCATCACTGTGGAATCCTATACGATTAGTGGTGTAATGGTGGGTAAGACGTTGATGTACGTAGATACATACAACCATAAACACATATTTGCCGGACTTTGAATTCTATGTTGAAGGAAATAAGGATAATTTTGGTGCATATTGAAGTGTTGCTATTTTGTACGTAGATGCGGCGTCTTGGGCAAACATTTTAAGCAAGGGAACCGTAGTAATCTGTAAATTTCATTATAATAATTAATGTCTAGGTTCTGAGATTTTAGCGAAATTACGGTGAGTGAAACTTGATTCAACGTTAAATTAAATTATTTATTTGACAAACTCTACAAACATTATGTGTAGTGCAGTGTGTAGTTTAAAGTGTGTAGTGTAGAGACATGTCAAAAACAATTGTTTAATTAAAAGCAAAAATTTAACGTCAATGCTAGATGGCCTTATAATATCATTTGGTATTAATGCCCATAAAGCAATATCTCTACGTCACTATGGGATAGCTGTTTGGCAGTTATTAATCCTCTACAGGCTATGATCTGGATATCGAATGTCTCAAGAGTTGACATGACATAACCCCATTTCACGGCTTATTGCTCAAGATATTGTCGTCGTAGTAGGCTACAGTACAGGATAAACAAAAAACTGATCTGCATGAATGAGAACCTAGTAACTTTTGTGAAATAGTTTATTTTCCGTATCACTATAATACACATCAAAATTGAAGTATTATGATATTGTAAGCCCCTTGTGTACTTACATTAAAAAGCTAACAAACTTAGAAAACAGTATGGTTATATAAAGATTTTTATGTTACCAAGTAAAAATGGCAGAGTTAGGGGAGGTAAGATCAAAACGGGTAATCTAAGGTTGGCTAAAAGAAAGGAGGTTCTGAATATATATTTAACTTTCATTTTAATTGTCATAGTTTCTTACTTATACTACTACTTTGAAAAATTAACATTTTGATTATTAACAAAAAAAAAAATCCCAAACATTACAATAACCCGTTTTACTCTTTGAGGTGTGCCTAATACGGGTAAACCTTTTGGGCAAAGCGGATAGTAGTAAAAACAGTGAGATTAATCAAGTTTACAAGTAATCATAAGACATCAGATTGTCAGTCCCTAATCTAGAAACTTTGAAACTAGATATTGAATGTCTCTCAAGTTGAAGCGACCTCATTTCACGCGCACATACTTTCAGCACCACAAATTTAATTATAGATACGTAACTCCTTATTAAAATAAAATTAGCCATGTTAACTAGATCTATTTGATTATCATCGTTATCATACTTATTAATTCAACCAATTGACTTCTACTGATGGAATTCCCTGCAAAGGCATAGGTTTTTGTCCCTACTAAAGAATTCTATAATACATGGTCCTGGGCCGATTGCACTCGACTCGCCTGATGTCATCTGTCCATCCCGTTGGGAGCCTAACAATTTTATTTAGGAGACAGAATATTATAGGTCCATCGTCATTGAACTCTGTAATTTTATCAAAAAATGTATGAAACGATGTTTTTCTTCAGCGTTAAAAAACTCATAATACTAAGCTATCGCAGTCACTGCTCTTATGCGAATAATATATGAAATGCTAAACAAAATGATCAAAATTTAATGGATAGTTTATTTTGTTTATAAACCGATAATAGTTTCACTTCATAGAAAGAGAAGATAGATACAAAGAATCACACACCACCAAAGTTATAATCTGTTAGTTCTCTATCCACGAAAAAAAAAAACAAAAAAGTATACGTAATACGGAATTGGCAAGAATACATAAAAGGATTGTTTTATTGAGTGATCTTTCTTCGTAATACGGGCTTCGTTTACAAACCAAACAACTCATCAGCTATCCAAACAAAAGTCCGTCTTTAGGCTTATATTTTTGAATTTTCTTGAAATTGGTTATTTTTCGAACGGGTGTAATCATATTCATTCTTCTAATAATATTTTGCAAAAATGTGTCTTCTTGTTTTTTTATTAATGCATGACTGAACCATAGAACCAATCTAGAAAAAAAAATTACATCAATAATGCTTGTATCTTGGTAATAGACGAAAATAGGGATCGAGAATCAAATGATTTACGCTTGAGTATAGGATCTACAATATGAAAAAGGGGCGATCCTTTTTCATATTGTAATTATAACCATGTCGGGGTTGCTAGACTAAAAATGTTTTTTTTTGATTCGACTACAAATTAAAAAAAATATACTACCTAAACATGGCGCATATTTATTTTACCGAGTTTTTACTCAGTTTAGGTATCAGTGAACCAACCAAACATGGTATTGAATAGTAGCTATGATTTCTGTCACAATTTAATAATCGTGTGAATAAATGATTTTATTATTATTATATTTCTTGAACTTTAACGTGGTTAAGAAGCAGTATGCGCAAACTTCCCACTGGCAATCTATTAGTTTAATAAGGGAGGTAACCAACGCAAACTTTTTTAGCGTTTCAACAGCGCGTTCGATTAACGCGCTACTGCATCTCTACTTTTGGCCGTTTGTCGCATTATCAACGCGCGACAGAAGCGGAACAATCGCATAGTTTCTAGACATTGTTTTTGCTGCTACACCGGGTGAATGAAGAGCGTGGGTATCGATATATGTGCTGATGTACAAGACGTCAAGAAAGTAGAACCCGTAGCGGGTCGCAGGGACCGCAGTCGGCCCTTTTGTTCTATCTAACAATAACCATGTTGCGGTTGCAAAGGATATTTGTGTTGAAACACAAAATATCTATACATTTATATTTTTATAAGATATCTTACAATCCAGTACCTTAAAAACATGGTAAATATTTATCTGTCTTTCTAAACTCAAGTAGTTTGTTGCGTGATGCTCAAATGATGATAAAAAGTCAAAGTCAAAAATATCTTTATTCAAGTAGGTGGCAGTTTTGATGCGTACATTACATAAGTATTACACGGTAGTGAGATGATGGCAATAACCATATTCGTAATCTTAAAACTAAAGCTACAAGGGTTCCAAATACAATTCTGCATAAGGAAGGATACGCAGAAAATGTGTGACCTCGCGTCCAATCGAGCTATTTCTCAACAGAGCCACCAATGAACGCCAAGCATAATTTGCTATAAACATAGATAACCAATCGGCAAATTATAAATTCTACGCAGACCTTCAAATTCGCTTCCTGTACGCATTACGTCTGACCTCGGTGCATCTTCAGTGTGTGTCAACATCTACTATGTTGACTTCACAACGCACAATTGTTTAAAATTTATATGATTTCGATTATCACTACCGTTTACATAAAAGCCTTGTGACGCTTGTGTCCACTGCCTGTAACTTTCTGCGAGTCGCTTGATTATGTTTGCCCACCTAATTGGTATATACCTTATTAATTATTGTAAAGTTTTTGCAGCGACAGAAATTTTCATTAACGAAATGAGTTTTCAGAGTCTACTATATAAATGGAACAGGTATAATAACTTATTAAAACATACAAAATATTGTATAAGTGATAAAATTGTACGTGGAATTTGTTTGAAAAGTCTTAATTAAATATATACCATGAACCTTTTCAGCTCAAGTATATATGCACATTACGTTTCGTGCCAAGGAACGGTATGTATTTAGTAACCATTAGTTTTCAAATTACCGGACATTTTCAATTAAACTTCTGGTATAATCATGGTCTTAGTTTCAAAATTAAGCAGGTCAGCTTTTAACATACATGAGCTAAATAAATAAAATGTTATTAAAACATTTGATATAATGTCATTATGGTAATCATTGGTATACGACCTCAAGTGTAAGGACTATTCGGCTAAACAAGTAGTCACTCGATGTCTAAATAAATTTTTAGGTAAACAAACTTGAGATCGTTTTTAGTTCAAATATTCTATTGTGTTAATCACCATAATTTTATCTCTCCGTATAAATTTATCAAATTAATTGAACTAGTGAAATTGACCATTTCAAATTAGATTTTTTTAAATTTTACTCCAATAATAGTACACTTCTGCATACTAAATCTGTCAAGTATGACTCCCTATATTTTGAGACGCGAATGCTGGTCTCACATAGTGTCCATAAAACATTTAACTAATAGTCAACCTAATTCAGAGGAAATATAGTCTTTCTTCGGGTGCGGAGGTGAACTCGGCGCCTCTGTGATTTATGACATTCTTTTAAATAGAGTTCAGAATTGTGGTGAACTAAAATCTTTTGTCTTGTTGCATCAGAAGGGAGATTTTGCAGGTTTCGGTGTAACATAAATGCCATTGTAACATAGTCAGCGTATTCGTATGCCACTGCTTTGAAGACCGACCACTTCACTTCAATGTGAATCCGTTTTCCGGGAATCGATCCCAGGTACTTTATCAAGTCGCCATTAACAACTAGCCTAATGATGCTTTAATCGTAGGGTTTGCTATGCAGTAAAGAAGTTACGCCACCTGACAGACATAGAAACGGCTAGGCTAGGCTATTTTAACTACTTTTACAGCATTATGTCACATGGAATTTTACTATGGGTAATGCTGTTGATATTGTCATTAAGAGATGAATTGACATTTAAATTGCCAGTCTATATTTGAAAATTTAATGTATGTTCACAAAAACATAACAAAATTTAAGAGAAAATGCGACTGCAATAATTTGAACGTAAGAAGCAAAAATAAACTTGCAGTGCAGTACACTAGACTACATAAAATAAACAATTCATTTAAAGGAAATTGTAAACTATTTCAAAGTAAATTACCGGTGTTTTTCTTTTCTTCATTTGACAATGTGAGATGGTGATAACAAAAAGGAACACCCGGCTAGGTTTGTTGTGGGCTTCTTCTAAGACTTTAAAAAAGTCTCTCACGTGCTTGGAAACTAAAACTATGGAAGGAAAAAAAGAAATCTCACTATAAGCAAGGGCTTATTTTAGTAGAATTCAAAAGCATAGTTGAAACGCACTGCCCTTTTTTATTCTAGGGCTACGTCATCAACCACCAGAACACCATAATCATCAGTCAAGCTATTATAATTTTAATCAAAAATAGAAGTAATAAAGTATCGAGGAAGAAAATTATAAAGTGAATTTTTCAATTCCATCTACCGTTCACTAGACTATTCAGGCAATTAATTAAAATTACTACCTTAAATTGCTTCAAACTGAATTTATCTTCCAGCGAGCTGCTAATGCGTTCAAACTAAATTAAAACCACCAGTTACAGCTATTGAAAGTCAAAAAGGGTAGTATGAAAAGATTAATTAGCACGTTCTACGTGAAAACGAGGTAACTGACTTTGTAACAAGTGACCCGACGTTACGTACGTGGTGAGGAAAATCGTCCAACACACACCGTCGTCGTGTCTTTGTAGTTCCAGATTCCTCATCATCACCTTCATCATATTTCTGTCTGTAAGTTCTTACTGCTGAGCATTGCTTCGTTCATTTTAAGAGTATAGTGGAGCCTGAAACTTCGTATGCGTAGAATTTCTTATATCATGATTCCCAAAACCACAAGCCCAAATACTAAGTACCATGGCTGTAACTTAAAATTGATATAGTTTCATACAATTTTCTCTCCCATTTCAGTAAGGTGTAAAAAAAATCCTTTCTTAATACCCCACAAGAAGAAGGTGAGACGGTGCTCACGGATACTTGTTTGTCAGCAATGAGTCACAAAAAAGCTTTTTATAGTTATAATATACAAAAACAACTTAAGGATAGGCATTCTAAGAATGATAAGAAGCCTACCCTTAAGTTTTTATAACTCGTACCGGATTAATATAACTCATTTTATATCATCTGTATACCCTGTGCATACCCTCTATGTACGCCACTGCGTTTATCCTCTAACTAACCTTGTATCCCTTCAACTAGGTCTACGCCAAAAATCAAGCTGATTGGTTGCTAAGTTAGGGCGTAAAGGAAGGACAGACAGTGAAAAAAGACAATTGGCCACTTCCGCATTGATAATAGTAGTATGTTATATATAAACTGACTTCTAAGCTGCTTCAATATGAGAGTAAGTGCTTTAATTTGTATAACATGCGTTTAACCAGGGACTATGGGAGAGGATAACACCAATTTTCTAAGACCGGGCTGGTACAACCTTGAAACAGAGCCCATGCCAGACTAAATAAAAACACTATAGTAATTTCTAGCAACATCTAATTCTTTTGGTAACTCACCTTGTCAGATATCAAATAGTTATTTTCCTCGAAACAATTTCGCTGATTTATGTCCAAAGTCATACGACACCGTAATATTTTCTTTCACAATTCCCCAACCTTCTTTGAGACTAGATAAATTTTATTGTACCTTTTTTCATTTCATTCGTAATAACGTAAAGGGTCACTCAAAATTCCGGGCCTTTCTCCCATTATCCTATCACCCACGTGACATTCAGAAATAACCGGGACGTGACGAATGTGTTATGTAGGTTTAGTGCCATAATACGCAGTTTTTTAAAGAGGAAGAAATATAAATAGAATTGCTTAACTTAGGTACATAACATAAAAGTCTTTTACTTCTTGAAGTTATAAAACAAAAGCTCATTAAAAAAATCTACTGAAGTACGAAGGATATCATAAACGATAAACTTGTTTTTAATTTGCTCTGACTAGTAAGCGACTGACTGATACCCATTGAAGTTTCTAAGAACCCTCGTCATTTTGAAATCTAATGTAACGATGTTTCTTTTAATTGAACTCAGAAACTACAAGACCGATTTTTTTTTAAATGTTTTTGTTAAGAGATAGGATAGTTTGTATTTAAAATTTTATAATTCCAAAATTATTTTATAGCGAATAATTTGTTTTGTACCTTATAATTGAACGAAATACAAGAAAACCACAGCAAGGCGTGGCCGGGTCTGCTAGTCCCTTACGAGTACTAATATATGAAGCTAAAGAGTTTGTTTGTTTACTTGAACGTGAAAAATTCAGGAACAACTGGTCCTTTTTAAAAAAAATTGAGTCTTGTATAGCCCATTTATCTAAGGTTATAGGCTATTCTATTCTATATGTTATCACACAGGCAATAGGAGCATAGTGGCAATAAAGAATTTTTCAAAATCGTATTTATTTTTCCTTTTGAGAGCTTCCACTGCATGAGCGACGTAAATGGTTCAAGTTTCGATAAAATCATGTATAAAATAGATGTCTTCCTAAATAAATAAAAAGGATCCGTAACTTATATTTGTATTTCAATAACTTGGAGTGTTAACAACCGACCTACTTCATCCGGATAGTTTTAAAAATAATTATGAGTTTAAAATTCACTGCCAATATAACTTCCCGATTTTGTTAACTGAAAGCGTTAATTCCTCAAGGTAATTCAAGCAACATAACCCTCAACCCCTAGTTTAAGTAGGTATATAACTTATTGGTTGAACGGATTTTAACGGGATTTCACACAAACGTATTACTTAATTATTCAAATACATGATTCCATCGGTTTTGCCTAATTATTGTCCTGAATTTAATTTACAATTAGGGTGGTGGTAATGCTGATAGTCTAGTGGTTAGGCCTTCGGTTACCTTTCTGACGAATGAGTGCTTCCTCGGTTCGAAACCCTAACTTTTCGGAATTACGTTCGTTTTTAGTTTAAGCAAATAAAATATAATTTGCTTTAACGGTGAAGGAAAACATCGTAAGGAAACCTGCATGGCTGAGAGTTCTCCATAACTCATTCTGAGAGGATACCCGTGCCTTGCAAAATGCCGGTAATAATGGGGCCCTTTAAAAAATGCCATTCCTAAAGTTCCGGCCTATAGTTATTTATGCAGGTTACCTTTTTTGTAAAATTCAATATACATATAGGCTTCTTTTATGAATTTCTACGTAATATTCCTACTTACCTCATGATAATAAACTTGAAAATATTCGCAATTTTGTTTTTACAACTCCTGTAACTTGTAAGGTAAGGTAACCGTTGTTTTCGTAGCGCCTAACGCCAAAGCTGTTGTAAAGATAACACGTCAAAATTGCCTGGAAACTTCGCGCTGGATCGTTCAAAGTTTGTGGTAATCAAGTAAGGGCGTGGGCAAGGTGTGAATGGTTTATTTTTTGGCGGTTTTTATTTTAAGGATCTCTTATTCTGTCCACTTTGGTTACCAAAGATAAGATTTGATTGAAACGTTTCTAGGCATGAAGAGTCACATGTTTATGTGTATAGTTATATATTTTGAACTATACAAACAAAAAAGTATTTTTTTAGGTCAGATGTACCAGGTAGTAGAATGCGAAGGATTTCAAACGTGCGTTAGGATGCGAACTACAGACGAAAGCCTACGAACGTTAGGCCCCGCCCACGCCGCTTTAAATTAAAAAAAGTACGAATTACACTTACATATAAAGGTGTCCATACTAAAGCGCAATATGTAATACTACTATTAAGATGACTAAGATTAAGCAAATAACAAAAAACTGCAATTTCTTGTCTGGGGATCCTTCTTTAAAATTGTATGTCATCAAAAATGGGAAGAAGTAGCAATTCTTTCAAAATTTCAAGCCCTCCACGCCTTTGCAACCTTCCTGCGACCATCTGCTTGCACGTCTTTTTCAACAACAATCTCCAGCTACGCAACAACTCCGATATTTTTCTCTTTTTAAACCACGCTGCAATATTTTGTAGCTCACAGATCAGCACTGACATAAAAAGCTGTGTCCGAGAACTTGCTGTAGGCTATACTTACGTAATGCAAAAAATCGCATCGTTATCTAGCGTGATCTAAATCGCAATTTAGGAACATGGTCCCCTTGTCCCGTGCGGCATGCCTTTGCTATGCATGTAAAAAAGACCACTATATTCGATTCAATATTAAGTAGTGTCTTTTAGGCTTTTCTATAAAGGCTATTTTTATTAGCAATCTATTTTTTTTTATATAAAATTGTATTAGAATTATAGGAATTGATTATAATTCGTAGTTATTTTATTGAATTAATAAATAGTTCTAGTTAAGTTATAAATAGTTTAAAGATATAATCATAATCATATATGACTTACCGCGAGTGTTTTTGTCACGTTATGTCTGTGTTTATTTTAGTATAATATACTACGAGTTATTTGATACAAACTTCAGTCTCTTCCTGAAAGACTCAGCAACCAGTCAATAAATAACAAATAATAACCTCTGGTAATCTGGTTGTAAATTTGATAAGTCTCGCGATAGCAATCGTGCTCTATATAATAAATATCGCCCTTAGAATATCTCTCGATAAGAAGGGTTAATTAATGCTAGTTGTTGTGGCGGACGCGCGCCATCTTGGATATTGGTAGCGAATAACAATTCGCTCTGATATTAAACTCTGTTTGTGATGTGGTACAGTTACATTTGGTTTTAGTTGACTCCCCACTTCTTCTAAGTAATATCGATTTTGCATGTCGTAGGTTAAATGCAAGGCGTAAACCTCCCTTTTCGTGGGCTAGATGGAAGACAAGGTATTCGGCAAATAACTTTTTATCTCGTGCGTGAAATGCTTTTAACAACAAATATTGTGAGACGGACATTTTTGTCAAAATTGGCACGTTTAGAAAATTTATTTTGACAAAATAAGTACTATAGCTTTAAAGTTTTTGTTTTTCATTTTTGTTTTACTTACATTATTATTATTTTTTTTTTAAATATATTAAGATGTTTCAATTATGCAATGTTAAATACACAACTGATATTTAAGATGTGACTTTGAGAGTAGATGATTCAATTATTTATTATCTGAATATCTTCAGTTTTAAGACATTGTTTGATAATTGTAAGGCAGAGGTTATACAGTTAATTATATGCTGAATTCCTCCTGCTTCTGATTTATGTTAACAATTAAGTGTTTACAGTAGGTACAAAATTGGCCTTCATTTAAAATTTTGACACAGTATAAACATACCTCAAGCCCGCAGTAACGCTAAAGTCAGGGAAGGTGCGAGACTCTCCATTTTGCAGATTTGTTTGATAAAATAAAATTGCGCGTCGTAATCTGATTTGCAGATGAAAACAGGCCTTGTTTGCCGACGGTAACAAATTTGTATTTGTTTTTATACTTTTGTTCTTCTGTTGTGCTTCAATTCCGTTGTTTTTATGGCGATGTATATTTTATAGCAATAAGAGCGTCAGCCCACCTTTTCAAGGATGCAGATACTATGTAAATGAAAACACTTTATTGCACAACACAATAAAGGTTAAAAAAACAGAGCAGTGAAGTAGATCTGACTGTTTGTTTACTGCTATTAAATGGTTTCGGGTAATTATAAGAACGTCGCTCGCTTAAATCTTAGCTACCAGTGCGCCATCAGTTCCAGAGCACAAGCTGAAGTCCGTAACTGCTGAAGATATTCACTGCTTTAGCACCCCCTAATACAGTATTTTCCATTTCTTTAAACCTTTTTGAATATCAGACCCAGCGTTCATATTACAATGAAACAAGCCTTTTCTTTACTTAAAATCAACGTCTCTGATTAAGTGATATTCAGGATCCGTTTGCCAAATCCTTTTATCATAATTTTTTTAATTTAACTTACGTCTATATAATTTGACGCTTCATTGGTTAATTCCGAATACATTAAACTAACAAATGTGGGATATTCTCATCAATGAAAATCCTTAAATTGTTATATAAACCGTTAACTAAAAAATACTATACGAACGGGGTTGGTGTCGTCTACTTTATTTTTTCAAAATCTATATTATCCCTTTTTGTACTTTCGTTTGTTCATGCTAAAATATAAAGTTAAATAAATAAATATTTTTTAAATTGGCTATATGATTAAAAAAATATTTGACAATATGATTAAAAAAATATTTTCCTTAAAAAAATAACACTATCAGAGAGTTTACAGACGCATTATATACAACTACCTGTAATTGTGTTACTTGCGGTAAATCAGTCTGTAATAGTTTTATTTTATTTCAGTTCGCAGCAAGTAATCAATCAAATTTCGGGGAAGTTATACTTATAGCTCATATAAGTAGTTATAATAGTCAATTTGGTTCACTAGTTACGGCTTGAAACGTTAACAAACATACACACTTTTGGATATTGAATAGAAGCAGGCGTTACTTTGCGGAAATCCATGATATATTATGAAAATTAAGCTTAATTTGCTATACTCCGCGAAAAGCAGGAGAATCGGTGTGATGTCATTATTAATTTCTTCAATTCACATCAAACAGATCTTCGGCAGTATACCCTCTACGCAAGTTTCGCTCCGAAACCGGAGCATCCTCAGGAAATGTTGACTTTGCAATGAATAATTGTTAAATAATTATTCATTATCAATAGTCCTAGTAACCAAAATACTACGTAAAATTCTAATCTACTAAATATTGATGTGATAAACGACTAAGTCAACGGGAGGTATCTTTGCATCGTTCGAGTCCATGTAGGACTGCGGTGCATCGATAATGCAGTCGTATTTATATCAAAATACCCACCAACTCAATGTCATGAACATAAATATGTGGCAAATATGTATTTATAGTTATCAAATGTTTAACTATTTATCCACTTTATAAATTTACTGTAACAGATGTTAAGTAAATTAAAAAAAGTCGGCGCATTATGATAAGTTTAAAATAAAAGATAAAGTAAATCCCAAAAATGGCTTTAAGTAATAATACGTAAGTACGTAGGTACTTGGCAAGAATGAATGAATGAATGAATGAATGAATACACTTTTATTGTACACCACAGAGAAAATTTACAGAGATACAAATACAACAGCACAATAAGGTAGAACGTACAATTTGGCGGCCTTATCGCTAAATAGCGATCTCTTCCAGGCAACCAAAGGCATACAAGAAAATGTTATAAGAAATAAGTAGGTGGTACAACAAACAAAATTAAATATTAGGACTTAAAACTAAATTAAGATAAAAAAAAAAAAAAAATAAAAAAAAAAATATAAAACATAGTATATACTAAACATAACATATTAAAGATATGTACAAAAATATAAAATATATTCCATACATATAAACAAACATATAAACATACAAATACGCTACTATAAATACTTAATTAAAAAAAAAAATTAATCAAAAATATGTAGAAAACGAAATAAACAAAAAAGAATACAGTGATCATTCCCATCAATGCCCGGCCGATACAGACAAGTAGTGATCCTTCACTTGTTTCTTAAAAATGCCGATCGTTTGCGCCTCACGAATCTCTAACGGCAGGGCGTTCCAAAGTGTAACGGCCTGAACCGTAAAGGATTTGTGGAAAAAAGAGGACTTATGACCAGGCACCTTCAGGATAAACCTCCTCGTAGAGCGAGCATCCTCAGGAGGCCCTGTGAATACAAATTTCTCTTTGAGATAAACAGGAGTACAAGGATGGAACAAGATACAATACAGAATGCTGTGTAGATGGAGCCAGAAACACAAGCTAGTATTTTAATAAACCGTAATTTGAATATCGATCGCCCGAACGCCAATCATATTAATTTCAGGGGAATTCTCCCCGAATAAATTTAAGGTAATAAAATAACACTGAAAATTTTCCTAGTTCCTTATTAAAAGAGAAATTTTCGCCAAACATTTCAATTACAAAATACCTCTTGAAGGTCGGAATCAATTAGAATTTTATGCGGTATCGTTTTTTACGATAGGAAATACCATCCGTCTGGGAATATAATAAAAAATACGAAAATACCTAAATTATTATTATAAAACCCCAATAGGTAGGTACGGGGAAGTTTTCTACTGGTCAGATACTTATTCAAACAAGCAAAAGTACTACAAGATAAAGTAACATATTAAATCAATGACTATAACATGACGTTTATAATACCAATCTAAATTTATAGTTTAATTGTAACGGGTCGAATTTGTACATTAGAGATATATTCATAGGCCACCTCATAGTCGATACTGAAGACAAAACTGTATAATTTTTCATTTTGTATGTATTTTAGAAGCTACTGAATAAATTCAAATGAAATTTTGCATGATTTTAGTTCTTACTGCGAGCAGTGGCGTGCACTTCATACATGCACAAAAACACTGCATACCCTAAAATTTAAATAAAGCCCGTATAAGAGGAGGATTTTTTCCATTTTATGCAATTTTCCTGCTTTATGCATACCCTGGTAAGAAACCCAGTGCACGCCACTGACTGCGAGGTAGGGATACATAAGATACTTTTATCCCGAAACTCAGCTCAGTTCCTTCGGAAGAGGGAAAGAAAGTGTTTGGCAATTTATCGCCGTAACTCCGTCAAATGTCAATTGATTTTGTGC
This sequence comes from Pararge aegeria, assembly GCF_905163445.1. NCBI lineage: Eukaryota > Metazoa > Arthropoda > Insecta > Lepidoptera > Nymphalidae > Pararge > Pararge aegeria. The sequence goes on from NC_053192.1 coordinate 12,774,881, forward strand.
ATTCTTTGTACTGGATAGGTTATACCATCTATATATCAGATTTGATAAGTATGACTGGCGATACTGCGGGAACACCTCAGTGGCTTTTATTTTAGGCGAAACTGAACGATACTAAAAACATAAAGTGTTGCGACATTTATAAGCGCTTTAGTGCTAGGACAGAATAAAAATGACGCGTTTGTAGATTTTGCACTAAACTTTCAAATAATTTGTAACGACTGGAAATTTTCATATATTTTATTATCCTCATTGGAATCACTATTAAATCCAAACCTATTATCGTTACTGATAGTTTAAACTATTTTCTATAAGCAGTCAAATACACCATTGATATTCGATGCTGCTTGTTTCAAATATCAATGGGGTCGATATTTGAAATATTTGATATAACTTTTATAAATAGCACTTCAATATTAAAAGCCCAGAAACGTGGTACAGTTGTTACATGATAAATTAACCGTATGGACGGATCCATCGCTCGCTGGGGACGCGATGGAAAAACGACGTACATTCGACTTATAGAGCGTCCAGGACTAGCGTCACCTTATTTGATTAACGTAAATGTAACTCAGTCTGAGTTACATGAAGCTAGTAACCCTTAAGTCACCCACATTCAGTAGGGTATTCCGGCATCTTAGAATAGGTAGTTATCATAGAGAATCCTTATTTATTCATCACAAACTAGTTAAGATAGTGTAACAGTTTTAATGTAATATGAAATCAATTCAGAATATTATAGTACCTACTTACTCAACTAACCCTCTATGTTCCAACATCATTTCGAAGTCATTAAATATTTATGTCATATAAGAGATAGCCCTCTTACACGAAGTCTAACAGATTTAACACTAACTTACGATACTATCAAAAACCATAATACCCTAAATAAATTGCAGTCCAATCATAAAATATTCCATGCGCACGTAACATATTTGTTAACCCTCCCACAATTCACGCCAGCAACTTCCATTCCAAAAATAAGAAATTGCAAATCAAATTCGCCCTTACCACCTAAAAAATAAGACCTATAATGTTGATGGTATGCATATTATTAAGGGCACAGTTTTCATGACGCGGTGCTGAAGCCATTTTTCTCCAACCCTCCAATATGTTGGAAATTCACCATTCATCTTAAATGGCTCTCATTATGCAAATTGGTTTCGTAAATAAGACGTTGATTTATGGAATGTAGTTCTCTTATAATATGATACTAATCTCTCATAATTAAGGGATTTTAGTTATAAATGGATTATGATAACTTTAGAGGCTTTTCTCTGTTAGCAGTAGGAAAAATCCCTTGACAACCCGACATTTATTGGGGAACTCCAGAAATTCCTACAAACTCACCGATGCCTAATATGTGGGCCGCCTATTAGGCTAGAGGAAACCGGACTTCGTAGTCATACATCTTGTGTGAGGTATGACGTTTAATACTACAATAAGCTGCCAAAGTACCAGGATCTCATAGATCATAAAGAGAACAATCCTCCAAGGCCTCTACTCGAATCGCTTACTTCCCCTGATACGGGTCTAATGGTCGGTCGGGTCGGGGCGGTGACCATCGCAATTTGCAACCTTGACATCTTCCTCTACAGTATGGTCTAAATTTTATTTTTGACTCTTGACGAACGAAGCATAGTCGCAAAAGCGTTAATCAGACGAGCAGAGCGATAAAGTAGATTTTTTTACGCTGATGATATAATCATAATGGCTTTTAGTGTGGAAGAAATTTTAAGTTCCCTCTTATTTAATAGAAGGTAAAATAATAATATAATGATTCGTTTATAGCCCAGTGGGCAGAAGCTCGACTTTCTCCTTCGAGGGGCCGGCCCAATCCCAGTACGTACCTCTAACTTTTCTAAGTTATGTGTGTTATACGTATTTAAAATATCACTTTCTTCAACGGGGAAGGAAAACATCGTGAGGAAACCTGCATACCTGACCGTTCTCCATAATCTCCTCAAAGGTGTGTGGAGTCCACATATCCGCACTGGGCCAGCGTGGTCTACTACGACCTTAACCCCTTCTCAACGTGAGAGGAGACTCATGCCCTGTAGTGGGCAGTAAAGGGTTGATATGATGATGGAAATAATAGTACATACTCGTCTCTTTATATTAATATTAATAATGCAAATATTCACAAAATTCTATTAAGATTATTATATTTAAACGATGAGATCGTTGCCATAATCCATCCTCACTCGTTGATCACTTCGTAATTAAAGTTGATCCAGTCCTGGCAAAGTTTCCGGAGATCAGCTCCTAAACCTCGTTTATTATTCAAAGTCACACTCCCAATGATCCGGAGATTAAGCTGATATTTACTTACTCGAGAGTATGTTGACGTTGTTCTTACGAAAAGGTTTGAACCAAATCTTGTAATTCAGGTTTTATGTTTCGGTGACTTTTCTCGTCTTGCTTAAGCAATTGATTATATTGTTCATTTATTTAAAAAAATATTAATGAAATAATTTCATGCAAAATATTAAAGAAATTAATTTATAACGCGGTATTGCAGCAGTATTTTTAATACTCTGATTGAAAAATATAATTAAAAAGAAAGTTCTTACATCCATCAGTTAAAACCTGTATTATTTTTTACTACCGGTTTAATATACTGAACACATTTGTATTGACAACCTCCCTTGCGCAACGGTGAGCACTATGAATTTAAGCAGGAGGTCGCGGGTTCGATTCCCGGCAGGGCAATTTGGGAATCCATAATTTTTGAAATTTCTCTGGATTGGTCTGATGTTATGCTTTGGCCGTGGTTGGTTACCACCCTACCGACAAAGACGTGTTGCCAAGCGATTAAGTGTTCCGGTGCGATGTCGGCTGCATCATTACTTACCACCAGAAGAGATTGTAGTTAACTTGTAGTGAAATAAAATAAACATATAGATACTGTCCAGAGACAATTCGAATATTAGGAGGGTCAATAAGCCACATGTAGCTAAACTCCTATTCCCACTTGCCATCAGGTTTGGTCTGTCAATTATTGCTTTAAAAGAACGGAAAGCAGCTTATTGCTTAGAAAATATACTATATGTGTGTCACTGCAGTAAATATGTCTACACTATGATTTTTTCACTTCCAAATAAAATATGTTGACTATTGAAATATCTACCTAGTTAAAATATGTTAAGCAAAATTAAAACAAAACACTTTTACTCCCAAACAGTTTTTTACTTGACCGCAAAATTGTTTTCGAGATAAAACACACAGTGGTTTTACCTTCATGTGGTAAGCGGCAAGCCCTAAAAAGGATAAAAGGCTTCTGTTTCTATATTTATACTTTATATGTATTGTGTGTACAATCATACCTTCAAAGTCTTCACTCTACTGAGTACTGTCACTAATACAAGTAACAAGTGATAGTTCTTGTGTCTAACTAATTAATTATGAATTTTTCGTAACATGATTTTTATTTTTAGTTTTACTCCAATATTAATGAACGTTGTGCAGCGGTTCTTTGTTAACACGATGTTTTCTTTTTTCGAAAACAGAATTACTTTTTTTTATAATTTTACGACCGAAGAAGAGAAATCATTTTACAACTAGTACATTTGCAGAGATCTTTCTTCTTGTATGAAACATGCCAAACTTTTAGACTGTAGATTACAAGGAACAACCTTGTAGGTTATAATGATCAAAGAGATCCAAAGGGACTTTTATTATGACGATGCACAACTACGCTAATTGCGGAAAGTAATTAAAATATTGTAGTCATACTAAATTTTAAGAATAATAAAACCTGACACTAAACGAGACTTGACATCTACTTTACCGTGCCAGATTTAATAAAAACAGCCGCAGCTGTCGGGGCATGATGATCGCAGTTAGCACAAAATAAAGACATCGCGACGGCTCGTTGCCATTCGCAGTCGCTGCTAACGACCGCGTCATTAATCATAACAGACGCTGCTGTTGTTCGCTTTATTTGCCCAAAAATCATTTTAGTACACAGATTTAGTTAAAAACTTTATCATTATAATAACCATCCTCTTAATTGTAGGTGATTGCTAATTACATATTACTACTAATCTAAAATACAAAAATAATTTATTTCAAGCAGGCCTTGTGACACTTTTCAAATGTCAGATTTGCCTGTTTCATCTTGCCGAGATCGGTAACTGATGTCCACCATTATGCGCATAAATATAGCTATCTTTAGCCACAAAACTTATACTAGATGGTCAAATTTTTGGTAAGAGATCACTAGGGCGTCAGAGACAGGGCAAATATTTCGACGATATAAACGGGTGGACCGGACTTAGTTACCCAGATATAAAAAAGCGGGACTTAATAGGAAGGCTTTTTAGATTGTTGACTGCCAAACTTAAATTTAAAGAAGATGGCACCCAATGATGATAATAATGATGTAGTCATCTTACGTACAGATTAAAGTAAGCTCAATTTCTTCCGATCACCGTTTTCATGTAGCAATTCATTTTTTTCCATTTTAAAGGTCATTTAAAAACCATTAAGCTTAAAAGTAAAACTTCTCTTACTTTAAAATATCAGTTTTAAAAACAAATCTTAACATCTACATAAGGACCGCCTCGGATTTGATGAAAACAGCCGCAGCTATCGGTGCATGATGATCGCAGTTAAACACAATCAAAAACATCGCGACGGTTCGTTGCCATTCGCAGTCGCTGATAACGACCGCGTCATTAATCATAACATACGTTGCTGTTTTTCGCTTTACTTGCCCAAAAATCATTTAAGTGCACGGATTAAGTTTAAAACTGTGTCATTATAATAGTTATTCTTTTATTTGTATGTAATTTTACTTCAAATCATTTATTTCACGCTGGCCTTCTGACGCTTTTCGAATGTCAGATTTGTCAGTTCATCAACCTTTTAAGTGGAAACACTTTTACATATTTATGTGTGTGTTTTTAAATTAAGCAATTTAATTATCACTTGCTTTATACGGTGAAGGAAAACATCGTGAGGAAACCTGCATGCCTGAGAGTTCTCCACAATGTTCAAAGGCGTGTGAAGTCTACCAATCCGCACTGGGCCAGCGATGTAGACTTCGGCCTAAGCCCTTTTCATTTTCAGAGAAGACCCGTATCCTATATTTGACCGGTAAATGGGTTGAGGATGATGATAAATAAATAAATAAATATACTACGACAATACACAACTCGCCTAGCCCCAAAGTAAGCGTTGCTTGTTTTATGGGTACTACGATGACTGATGAATATTTTTATGAATAATATACATAAAATACTTATAATATACAGATAAACACCCAGACACTGAAAAACATTCATGTTCATCACACAAACATTTTCCAGTCGTGGGAATCGAACCTACTGCCTTTGACTCAGAAATCATGGTCGCTGCAAACTGCGTCAATGGCTCGATGATTATATATGTGTGTGAATAAAAATCCGCGTCAGATTTGATGACAACCGCCACAGCTGTCGCGGTGAGATGATTGCAGTTAGCACGAAATAAAGACAGCGAAGCGGCTTCTTGCCATTCGCAGTCGCTGTTAACGACCACGTCATTAATCATACCAGACGCCGTTGGCTTAACTTACCCACCAACCAAATTTTAGTGTACTGATTATGCGTTATTTGACAGCCTCTTTGGCGCAGTGGAAAGCGCTGTGGTTTTAAGTAAGAGGTCTCGTGTTCAATTTGGGAATTTCTGATGAATTTCTTGTGAGAAGCTTCCTACGTTTAGCTTGTTTCTGTCATATTTACTATCCACCCGACAAAGACGTGTCGCTAAGCGATTTAGCGTTCGGGTACGATGGCGCGTGGAAATCAATTAGGGGTATAGGTTTAACATAACTGAGATGGAGATAATACTGCAATATCTGATTTGATCACGTAGGGATACTCCTGGAGTAACTCTACATGAATAAATCGTTAAACGTGGTTAACACGGTGATATATAAAATAACTATTTCATTCATCGAATCTTTTGTTTCAATAATTATTCCACAGATTGTTGTTTTTACAATGTAATTTTGGATAATTTACGTTGAAGTAATAGTGTAAACTAGGTATCAATAAATCCCGAAATATTTCTCGGAATAACATAAAATCCTCGAAAAATCCTTTACGCCAATCAGTAACGAATAAGATAACTTATGGAAGAGAACGAAATTAGGTCACAGAGAATAGAAAAGAAAAGAAATGATGCAAGTGCAAAATGTATTTTCCCATAATACGAGTAAGTTAGTCTAGTGGTACAGTCTTCAAAATTTCATCAAATTAATGTAAATTTTTGAGTGTATCTTTCATTTTATATTTTTATTTTCAAAAGTATTACAAATTATGCGTACCGTATTCATGCGTTATAGCTTCGACCATTGGTTTCAAATAATAACTGCTCGTTTATTCACTGTGCCTAAATTATACCATAAACAAATGTTTCAAAAGCAAGTTCATTTATGATAATAGTATTCGTATTTGACGAATTTCTCTTTGCTTTATGCGAAAATCGCTAAACAGAATATTCCCTATCAGATATCGTAAACTACGTTTTCGAATGAACATTTAGTTGAGTGGTTCAATATATTTGATGTTGATGACATTACTCAGATAGATATATTGGGTGTGCAATAAACTAAATGTATATGAACGATTTACGAACACCAATTTCGATTTTGTATCATCGAAATCCTTCATGTTGTTATCGTAAATCGGTTTTTATTGAAAAGGCATGTAATGATCCTATTGGTTACCTCAGACTTTTTACGAAATCACTTTACGTGATTTATTTGATATGATTGATCTATTACGTGTTCTAAGATTGCAGGATTCGCAGGTTAATCGACAATAATATGGTCAATTAAAGCAACTTATAGTACCGGATTTAGTTTTAAAGAGTATATAATGTACTCGCTGATTAGATTCTTTAAGTTTTTAAACAATAATTTAATAGTAATAAGATTGATTTATCACGCACTTTTCATTCGCGGAAGAATTTGGAACAAATGCTACATTAATTGTTAACGCTATTATTCTGTTTGCTGTAGCTGCATTACTGTTCCCTTAATTTTAAAAGCTTTGCTGTGAATGATGCTGGGGGTCGAATTTCGTATCTGAAAAAAGATTAAGAACTTCATGGAAAATTCTCTCTTCCATAATTTGTATGAGTCATCTTATAATCCACGGAGACAGTTTATAATATTGATGAAAGGTCATTGACTTTAGCAAATTGCTGTTAATCTTCATTGATAACAATTTTAAGTAATTACAAAATTAATACATAAAATATAGTGTAGATATGGCTTGTTAAGGCAAATGTGATGTAGTTTTGTTATCGCCCTCGGTCATCTTTCCCGTTTGCCTCGAGTAAGTATCTTATGTTTAATCGCCTAGCGCATTGTAAACCCTACTTAAACCCTTATTTAATTTAGCACGCTTGGGAAATTATGAAACAAAAGAAGACTAAGCACATTGTGTAATTTTTTTAAAAAAACCTAGAAATTCCATTCAAGAGATACGGCGATGAAAAATGCTTTAATTAGCCCGTAAATTTATCCAGCATGAAAAATAACCACCGAGTCATAAAAGGTCTTAGTAAGGTGAAGTTTTTATAGAAAACCGAGCTTTTAGTATTGAAAACCCAGTCCAGATCTTCATTCACTTTGTGGTTATCGGCGTCGGCAATCGCATTCATTAAATGAAAAACATCATGTTTATCAAAGCCAGACTGCAGCTAAAGAACTATTTTAAAATATACTTCAATCCATTTCAGTTCTGAAAGCGAAATATTTAAACAAGTAAAAGCAATTTTAAATGCGTTAAAAATGCTCGCTGCCATTTTAATTTGTTCCCATGCACCATTTTATAATGTCAATTTTCATTATGTGGGTCAATTATGTCGAGCGTTTAATAGAAATTTAATATTTTGTTAATAGACATTGAAATAAAACACAAATAAAAAAATTAAATCTATCTCAAAACGTTATTAATAAACTAATATGAGACTGAGAATATAAACTTATTGACAATGGTGCGGTGTAGCGTGGAAATGTATCTATAGTTTTTTTTTACAATAAGTAAAGTTTATTTTCAAACTGTTACGAAATTAACAAATAAACACTGAATTGTTTACATTATAAGCCAAGTTAGATAAAAATGGGGTGTAGTGATGTTACGTTGACGGTAATGATCGTACCTGGACAGCACTTGCATGGGTTTCAGCAATAGCACATTCAGTGAAAATTTCAACATTTTTATAAGATTCATGAGATACAGACACCTGACCGAACCACGGACGGACAGACGGATATCGGAGGCTTAGGAATAGGGTAAGAAATCTTAAAAGATTTATGAAGTTTAAAAAACAGAATACATCACGGCTTATGAAATGACTTCCTACTTTATTATACAAAACAACCAAACTTAAATCGTCTCACGCTTTCATATTTAGAAAAAGAAAAAAAAGATTTCGGAGCTATACTAATCCTAAAATAAAATTGTTTAAACAGAGATCGATTGAAACTTTTTCGGGGGATTTACGAGTATTTTAGTGGTATTTCCAGTAGTCTGTGAACATTGGGAACTTTTTCATTTACGCTTACGGACGCCGTCTGAATAATATATGAGGCGGCTCAGTGCTATAGAAAAACCCATTCAAATTTAAGGAATTTTTACGCTCTCCAACTGAATTAATGATGTCTTGTTTCAAAGGTTTTAGTTGAATAATTTTTCAAAATATAGCCAATAATAATACATTAATTCCTTTCATAGGTACAGGGTAAACGATGTACTTATTTGTAATAAAAAAACTGAACGTTTTGCTTTTCAGGTGTGCTCAATATTTTTACATAGGTAATTTTTTTTTATTTTCAACGGCGATGCTTATAAAGTTGTATCCGTATTAAAAGATATCTCGTCAATTATCTTTACTCGCTGACGCTCATACTAATTTTAATTCGATCATTTTTTGTAAAATAATCTAAAAATGTTTAGCATACCTGACCTATGCTAAACATTTTTACATAAGTGTCCTTGTTAGTTAGTTAATTAGTCTCTGACTTTATAATGTTTTAAGATAGACGTATGTGAGACGATTATTATTTCAAAGTATCATAATGTTGGTAAACTGGCTAATTGCAAGTTAGTCAAAGACTCGAAGGGTTCCACTTCACTATGAAACCGATATAAACATCTAAATAATAAAAGCATTATTAAGTTCGAGCAAAAAACTGAAAAGAACCGTTTTTGTTATTATTTAAAATTTCATTTGTTTACCAATCTTTTTGAAAGACGGACATCAGAGGCATTGTAATGTACAGATTCCTAACAGATTCCTAATAATGTAAATATAAAATAAAAACGTGATTTTTTGAAATTGTCTTATCTCACTGTTCAGTTTGTTAATTAATAAACACTACAGAACTATCCATATATTTTAATGAAATTGTCTATGACTTTTTATTTTATAGTTTATCTTTCATTTTAACGTTTTCGTACGTGTATTATACCAATATAACATTGGATTAAACTTACGCTAATAGAAAATCCCTATTATATCATAAAAGACTTCGTAATCGGAAAAAAGCTTGGTTGTGTATTATTGCACTAACCAGGTTGCTTGCTATTCTAATAATTTTAAATGACCATGTAAGATGGTGGTAAAGAAGCATGTGCGTGTAACCTTTACGCGCGATTGAAGTAAAACTTTTATTATTTTCTTTCATAGTGTTATCTCCTATGGAATCTAGTTGTGGGGTACAGCAGCTGATATCAAAACTATATTTTTCTTGCAGAAAAGAGCTGTACGATCAATATATAAACTTAAATCACGCGAATCCCTCCGTGAGAAGTTTAAAGAAATAGGCATACTTACTGTAGTTTCACAATATATTTATAATAATATAGTATTTGTAAGACAACATATTAGTCTTTATAAACAGTCGACTTAAAAGAAGTGGTCATTAATAAGTGTCATCTGCATATCGTCTGCGAAAGGTACAGAAATCATTTGTGAAATTGAGTATACGCTTTTATAATATGATTCAAAGGTGATTTTCGACCTACCAATGCATAAGTTTAAAGAATTTGTTAAAACACATTTAAACTGCGAGGTTACTATACAATTGATGAATTTTTTAATGACAACGTTGCTTGGAAGCATCCGGCTCCGCTTTCATCTCTCACAAGATATAAAAATGAAAGTTAAAATGTAAAATGGAAATTTTTGTAAAACTTAGCAACTGCTGAGTTTCTTGCCGGCTTCTTCTCGGTAGAATCACTACAAACAGACAGACTTGACGTTTCTAGAACGACTTAACGTTTTAATTTTGAACGACGTTGACGTTTTAAAGTGCTTATATTAGGCCTAGTTGAAATAAATGAAATTAAATTTGAATTTGAATTAATAGTAGTTTTAATAAATACTAGCCAAGAATAAGTTGTTGTTTCTAATTCGATAGTAACTATCCCAGTAGTTTTGCAAGGGATAAACCAGATAAAGCGCAAACACTAACCTCTCACTCATATAAACAAACCTTAGTTTTTTTGTTGCTGAAAAAGTGAAAATTGTAATTTCAGCAAACAAAGGATGTCCCTTATTTGTTGTTGGCAGTGAATAGATGTCAAGCATCGCGCACTTGGCATGTCAGGGGACAATATGTCACGCAACAGGGGACATAAAATAATGTCCCGTTTATTTGAGAAGAATGAGGACACCTGCTCTTACCATTTAAGTGACATACGGCCCGTGCGTTTCTCATTTTTCGGTTCTTTTCGGTTTCAGATAAACTTTAATCGTTAGTCTACTCAAATACTTTCAAAGTTACTACATACATAGTTATAATAAATCTTCATTATATTTTTTTCACTGTCTTGTGTCGACAGAAAAATAGTACCCGGCTTTGGTTTTTGTGGGTTTCTGGTGCGACAGGTCATGTTTTTGAAGCTCGATCAGATCTAAACGAAAAACATAACTACATAAAAATATTGCTTTAAAAGGTTATTATATTATACAGAATCCGGTATAAATAGTGTAATGCTTATATTTAAATAAGGCTCTGTACGATGTACGCAAGCAACCAAGTACAAATTATAATTCATCGTTTTAAGTGTTAACTGTTTATTTGTTAGTTGATGAAAAGCTGTAAGCTTAAACAAACCGAAACACACAGATCTAAATAAAACCTTTTAATTCCTTTTATCCTAATATACCATCAAAAGACCGTATATTAAGTAAAAGCTGAGAAAATACCAAAAAGCTAATGGGTGGCCACTGAATTCGCCTGCGGCTGGGCATTCCAACTTTTCCTTTACGCTCATTTGTAACTTCCATTAGCCGACAGAAAGAGCTGAATACTCGTTACTTTGTGTACCACAGTTATTTAGGACTCTAATTTAAAAGTGGTTAACGAATTACGCTACCTAAGTAGTAACTTTTAGTAGTTACTTTTATTCAACTTATTATATCATTTCTGAAAATGTAACGCAATTTATTACCTGTAATTAGTTAAGATAAAATACTTTATCCGTACCGTATGGTAATGGCAAATCAGTATACAGTTGTCATCACCCCTCACCCTCCCGCAAGGATTTTTGAAGAACGGATAGCAGCTTCCTCCATGCTACTACTACAATTTACTGCGATCAATAATCGATTGAACCCTCCGGTTGGGAGATATCTTTAGTCCAGCTGTGGAATCTCGTAGGCTATTGATGAACTCTTCTTATAGCGTTATAAAACCAGACGAGAGTAAACTTTTCAGGACTTAAAAATTACTGAAACGTTAAAAACCACTGGACACTGTAAGCATAGAGACCATTAATGACAGAAGAATACTTGAACAACATAAGTAATTGACAATTGATGGAATTAGTAGCAACGATAGTCTGTGCTAGTATGCAGTGGTAGCAATAGACCTGGTAGCACGTTGTGACATTAATTTACACTAGGCAAATAAATATATTACAAAATTGCACACATCGCCCCAAAGTAAGCGTAGCTTGTGTTATGACTTATGAATATATACATGAATAATTACTAAGAATATACATATAAACACCCAGACACTTATAAAAATTCGTCCTTGTCACACAAACATTTGCCAGTAGTGGGAATTGAACCCACTGTCTTGGACTCAGAAAGCTGGGTTGCTTCAAACTGCGCCAATCGGCCGTCATTCAGAAAGTCATGCAGAAAGTTCATTACCGAAATGCATAAGATTAAAACACGCTTCACATATGAGCGTACAGAGTATAATAATTGACAGAGCGATGCCTATTCTGGGATTTTTCACCTACGTTCACCTATGCGATAGTTACATTACTGAAAACACTGTAATGTTGGATCAAGACTAGTAAACTTGTAGTAATCGATGGGATCTGTGTGCAAGTGTGGAATATGGAAATAATTTTTGCAATGATAGATGATGAAGTTTACGAGGGAAACTGATAAGTCATCATAATGTCACAGAACGACATAAGCAAAAATGTCATTAACGAAACGAATATGATCAAAGGAAACTGCACGTATGAGCAACGTGAAAAATTCAAAGAGACAAGACACGAAGCGCTGGTATGAATACGCCCGGGAAATAAACATGTCAGTGCGAGTTACACTCAGAATATAAAGGTGGATGCATACGTAACGTGGCAGCTGGTTGCCTTTGCGAGTCGAGTTGCGCACAAATAAGGTCAGGCAGACTGTTTTGATTTTGTCTATTGCTACTTCTTCTAATAGTGGAATACTGAGATACGGGTTTTTGCTAGTTCCCAAGAGAGGTATAATCTTATTATGTACCTGTTTCTCTTTTGATGAGGTCTTTTTGTTTGAAATAGACAATTTTTTCTATTCAGGTTAGTTGTCGGTTTTAAAAGTAACATCGGGGAGTTGGGTGTGCTGGAAGCTCGCTACGACTTGAGCTACAGACTTCGATATCGGAAGAGCGTAAACTCCGCTCTAAATCTTGTGAGTTTTGGACCGCGACTTAGGATGACGTCGTATTTCATCATATATTGTTTTTATGAATGTTGTAGGGACGACTTGCGAAGAATTCTAGCACCATTTTTTTTTTTTTATATTGCTACAATACACACATCGCCATCTAGCCCCAAAGTAAGCGTAGCTTGTGTTATGGGTACTGAGATAGCTGATGAATATTTTTTTATTAATATAATACACATAAATACTTAATGTACAGATAACCAGACACTGAAAAACATTCATGTTCATCACACAAACACTCTCCAGTTGTGGGAATTGAACCCTTTAAAAACCCATTTAAAAAACTACTCTATCAAATGTATGTTTTTCCAAAAGGTAGTAATTTTTTTAAATAACAGTATAATAGGTATTGGAGAACGTGGGGATAGGATTTGGGATAATACATTCACTTATTACATTTGACATATAATCGAGCAGATTTTTCCCCTACAATAACTTGATACAATGAATCAATCAATGCTTGAGAACGTAATGCTTCTACTTTTATACGGCTCAGGTACCATTCACAATGTTGACAACAAAACGAACCAATAATAATATTTTTCGATATTAGTTTCCGGTAAGTTATTTCACAAAATATATTGTTATTATTCTATTTGGAAAACATCAAATATTTAAATAAATATTATTACGAATTATTTACAGCAAAATAGTACTATTAAAGCAATTCTATATTAATATTATGTATGATGTCTCTTAAAAAGTTTAAAGTTTGTATTAAACGTAAGCTTATAGAAAGTCCTATTATAGTATAAAGGACTACGTAATCGATAAAAAAGCTTGGGTGTAAATTATTGCTCTAACCAGATTGCTCTTCTAATAATTTAAAATAACATTGTGAGATGGTGATAACAAAAAAATCTTCTTAGACCAGGACGCGTTTGGAACCCTCGTAGCTTTAGTTTTAAGTTTACGATTGTGGTTATCGCCATCATCTCACTACCGTGTAATTCTTATGTACGATAAAAAGTGCCACCTATGGGCCTACTTGAATAAAGATATTTTTGACTTTGACTTTTGAATAGACGTAGTGACGTCACAACATGTTTATGGCGTAACAGCCAGCTGGGTAACCTCTAACATTGGTAATACTTAATCAAACCAATTAAATATACCAAGACATGCCTTTCATTGCGCGTAATAAACCCCCGATTAAGTTGGCAAAGTATGTTTAAAGTGCGAAATAATTGCGGCTTGATAAAAAAGGTCCTTTCTATCAATTCTAATTCATGAAATATTTAGTGGCATTACTCATAAATTGTAGTTTTTACAACAGGACTTGATATACTTCCACAATATTCAATCTGGAATTTTGTAATAAATGCTGTGAATTTGAGTGCCTCACCACACTGGCTAGAAAAATAAAAATAAAAATGTAAATCCTTTCGGATTTTTAGTAACAATTGAAGTTCTAATCTTCCGATTATGAATACCTACAATAATTATTTACATATCATATGTATCTCTACTTTTCGAAGCTTAAAGTCAAGTATTTCAAAATATTGAACCCAGTAAAACCAAAGTCCGTATAAGCTTACGTTTCACAAAATTTCTCCTCTTATACAGCAAACAATATTTTGTGACATCGACAGTATATTTTAGAGTTAGCTAAATCTCCGGATAACCCGGCCTTGAGCTCCACTGTGACTGTTACAGGGTTAGCGGAAATTGAAACGAAAATCTGTGTGTTGCTGTAATTTTATTATATGTCTTGTATACATATATCTGTACACTTACAATGGTAAACCAATAAAGTTGTCTTTAAATAATAGATATACCATATCATACAAAAGGCAGGCAAATAGCAAATTTGTTTACGCTACATAAAGTCATTAAAGTAAATTTATTAAAGTGAAAATTAATAGTATCACTTTAAAAAATCTGATATGGGCTTGTTGTCGTCTGTGGTTTTATATATACGAGGTTCGAAGTTCTATCCCTGGTAGAGGGAATTTGGGAATTAATTATTCTGAATTTCCACTGGTCTGGTTTTGTGGGGTTGTGGCGAATACCACCACCACCCTACATCCAAAGATTTGCCAGGTAAATCCGGTACTACCTTACACTGCATCATCACATAACTTCAGATGGGATTGCAGTTAAGGGTTAACTTGTAATGAATTAATTACTTTACAAATAAATAAAGAGTCTAAATTTGTTTGCCTAAATACGAAAATGAAATGAATATATGAGTAATAAATAATATGAGCAATGCTAAAAATTTGATGAGAAAAATTTAAAAATACCATTCTTTTTTTTAAATAATTTGAATCCCCACGAAGATAATTAAGCATTTTGTAATCTATTTAATTCTGTTTGGACTAACTTTAGCTAAAAGGTGTAAATCACTCATATGAGTTTAACTGTTACACCCAGCGCCGTCGACAATCATTGGTCGTGTATAACTAAGTATAAAATTCTATATTCTAAAATTATATCTATGCTAAAATAAATTAAATACCTAGCTGTGTTCCTGTTACTTTAGGCAAACAAAAGTCTGAGTTTGTGTAAATATGATATTTTTCGGGGCAAAAATAGTTAAATTTTATTTAAAAGATTCTAAGGTTGTTGATTTGGACTTCATCATGCTCTCTATAAAGTTTACTTATCTAAAACGTTTTTTGAATTATACGCACAGTGTTGGGTGCGAAGTTTGTGAGAAACAATCTATAACTAACTGGAAACTTTCCAACTTTCATACTTGTTCGGAAACGGCTTGCCTGCGAAACTTGCCTGTTTCTTACCCAGATGGAATTCCAGCACCGCATACTAATTAGTAGGTATGCCTAATTACTTTGTACTGAGTAGAGGTAAAGTAACATCTTGTTGAAATTAACGTTTATTATTAACATAATACTAAAAACAAAAAAGCTAAAGCAATAATGCTTGCTAAAAGACATCCCCGTATTGTATGACCGAAATTATTTTACTGTGCTTATCCGGTACCTATCAACGACTTTATATTGCTATACATTCTTCGGTTTGGAATAAGTAATGGAGATTAATTTTGAATATAGTAACACTTTGAATACTTCTATACTTAAAATAAAACTGTAACTGGAAGATTTCTGTTCATTCAATATATTTTGAAATTTTTTTAACCGGGGGATGCTTTATAATCGATACTGAGTCCAAAACAGATTTTTATTTAATTTTTGTCTTTCTGCCTGTCTGTCCGGGCATCACGTGAAAACTACTGAACGGATTTGAATAAAATTTGGCAGAGTAGTAGCTGGTAGTTCGGGTCAACATATAGGATACTTTTTATCCAGATGAACAATAAGTTTTCTCCGGGAAACGGGATGAAAATTTTTGACAATTTTACTTCATAAATCCGTTAAATTTGAACCAATTTTAATAATTCTTTTAAAGCGTATACTATCAAGCTTGTATTGTCTAAATTCAATAGAAATCTGATAGATACTGTCGGAGATAAAGGACATAACTCTTCACAGATAACAGCAAGTCGCAAGGCATATTATAAATGCGAAATATAAAATAATATATATATTAAGTTTGATTATATACCAGTAAATTCATTTTTAAATTATTCAAATTGAACCTTTCGCTTAGAAGTTGCGACGGGTATAGAATAACACATACGGCGACGACGGGTCGCGAATAACATAGTTTGGAAATAAAACTGGACCGCTGTAGCGCTGCAATTAGTTTCTAGGTTTTTTTAAGATATTAAAACGATTTGGTGCAGATGAAGTTGCGCGGGTCAGCTAGTACTGTAGTATAAGTAGATTACACTTCATAATAAAATAAGGAGAAAAATAAAGCTCATCAAGTATCATGTGAACACTCCGGTTTCACCCACCTTAAGGCGATAGCGTGATTTTATAATGGGGACAAAACTTTCCTTGATGTTAAGATTAAACGCTAGATTAGCCAACATAGGTAAGTACAAACTCTTCATGATTTCTTTGTCCGATCAATAATTTAATTACGAAATATATTGACCTTTATTAGGTTAGTCTTATTTCCGCTTCGTTTGCGTAAAAACTTCATAAATTAAAGGAAACGAGATAACTCAATTATTATTTATTTTCACAAAATTCTGAACAAAGCTACATTTATATATTGATGCCTATAATATAATTTCTGAAAATAATACTTTCATTTGATATTTCATAGGTATTTAAAGTGTTTGCAATGTTACACCTCAAAAATAGCAAAAATATTTCGGGTGAAATTTAGATTTTATGCTCACCGGATTGTTTCACGGAGGTGTTAGTTTGTACACGTATTTCAAAAGCGGCATAACGGGCAGGCCTAGCATTTTTTGTGTAAATTTTTACATAGTTATTTGACGTAAAGTTACTTTAACGTGTAAGATTCCGGGTGGATAATGCGAACGAAGCATTTGTACTTAAAAAGACGTGTGCTAAAACGAGTAATAGTGGTACAGCTAAAACTTATGGGTTGGTTAAATTCAATTCAATTCAATTCAAAATTCATTTATTTCAAGTAGGCCAAATTAAGAAGCCCTTTTGAAACGTCAAGTCAGTCTGTTTGTAGTGACTCTACCACCGGTTTGGAAGGCAGATTCCACTGAGAAAAACTGGCAAGAAAGTCAGCAGATTGCTCAGCAGATTTTTCAAGTTTCCAAACTCATGTTGATTCTTTGGAAAGCTGCATCTTGAATGGTGAATAATCTTTAATCGTCGCCAATCTGACCTCACATCGAATTACGCTATTTTGAAATTAGGTCTACCAACTTTAATAACATTATCAAAATCACGATACATTTTTAACAAATCATGGTGGTTAATAAAGCGATTTTGATACTGTTCCAAATTAAACTCTTTAATTTGATACCTAACATCCCAATTCATAGGAATGCATAAAACAATTTTTAACTCACGCACGCACACACACTTACACATACACACACATACACACACACAAACACAAACACACTCACACGCGCACTCACACTCTCACACTTACACACACACACACTAATGCACATTAAACTTATAATACCCCTTCGTTTTTGTGGCGAAAGATTTTGAGAAATATATAAAGGATGGAAATGAGCAAGTTTAAATTAGTAGCTATTCAAATAAGATAATTATTTAGAGTGAAGGTAGCTAGTTAGTGGTCAAAAGCCGACTAATTATATTTAGATTTTAGCTCTGTGCGCTGCTAGTTTAACCTTTAACTTCGCCAAATCTTAAAATCCTATGAGTGTTAAGCTTAAAAATAATTAAAATGTTTATTCTTCAACGAATAATTAATAGATCACCAGCAGTTTGCCCGTTAACCAGGCTTTGTAACGAAGGCTCATTTAAAATAGCAGTCTTATTATAAGAGGCCAAGTTTAAACTTGTACATTGTGAAATCCTCGCAGATTTTTCACAAGACAAGCTTTGATTAATGGCTGTGTCAATGAAGGTTGCTAGTGGACTGCGTCGCCCCCGGATGATAAATTATAGCTGACTTACAATCTGCTAGAATCGCCTGAATTCTTTCAATTTTTATACGTAAGATTTTGTCTACAAAGGTAAGTTATTGACTGAGCAAGGCGGGTTCGGTGAAATTGCACTTTACGATCTGTCAGAGTTTCGTTTGTCTCCAGTCAGACTGTAATGCCTAGACCAGTATTATGACGAATTTGAAATTGTTGTCCATTACAGATTGTCCCGTGTCCGTATCAACTTTTCTCTAAAGTTCAAGCAAAAATTATTTCATTTCAAGTCAAGAAGAAAGAAGAAAGAATAGAATAGAAAAACTTTATTGCAACACAACACAATGGGAAATACAAAACAGTAAACAGTAAAAGTACTTAGTGCTAGGGTGCAAAGGTGGCCTTATCACTAAAAATGATCTTTTAAAGGCAACCTAAGCGTGCGTAGCCGACCAAAAGTAATTTCATTTTTATAAATTATATTTAGCCATATTATCTTCACTAAAAGAATGTAAATGTCACGATTTTGAACATTTGCGAACGGTAACAAGTTTCATGTGTTATTTATTCTCCTGGCGACAATTATCGTCAACGTACTAATGAGGCACGATGCAATCTCAAAATGCCTGACATATGGCTATACTTACACCCACTAAAAATTCTGTAGGTCCCTCTATGATAAAGGCGTGAGTACGGGATGTAGTCAACCTTAAAAGATAGACAGATGCTGTCTCGGACTTTTTTTTAGAATTTTGAAAGGAGAACAACTTTGTCATTATTGATTTTATTAAAATTTTAACCGTTTACGCAGAACACGCAGAGGAAGCATTCAAAAGGAAAAAAAAAACAGATTTTGAAACATTCTTCATTGGTGCTATGCTCCTATTGGTCTTAGCGTGTAGCCTTTCTCGATAAATGGCCTATCCAACATTGAAATATTTTTTTCAAATCGGACCAGTAGTTACTGACATCATTGCGTTTAAGTAAACAAACGAACTTTTTAGCTTTATATATTAGTATAAGATGTGTAACAACTTACTGGGTTCGATTCCCGTCCAAAAATTGTCACGTATTCTGTTGAGATATTTGCAGTACCTGCCAGCCGTGAGTTAGGAAAATTGTGTCGTTCATCCTTGTGCCTCAAAAAGCAAGCTTACCTCTCGATTATTAATTTGTTATGTTTTCGACGACCTCACTGGCGCAGCGTTGAGCGCTGTTGTTTTGAATTGGAGGGGAAATTTGGGAATTTTTAATTTCTGAATGTAAAATGATGTCGCGTTGATGCCGATTAGCGGTACGGGTTTAATATAACCACCATACACCCTAACAGGTTAGCCCGCTACCATCTTAGACTGCATTATTACTCACCATCAGATAAGATAGCAGTCAAGAGCTAACTCGTAGTGGAATAAAATGATCGTCTAAGTCCACAAACTTAACGAGAGAGAACGGAACTTACCACGGAACCCTATTAGGCTATGGATGAAATTAGTACGAGTATATTGGGCTTGTTAAGCTACGTAGTGCGTAAGTATATGGAAGACTAAATCTCCGTTAGCTTGAGAGCAACAAAAACTGTCAATTCCGGTCATTATCAATGGATAAACTAACTACGTACTACTCTAAGTAACCTAATGAGCTTATTGTATAGAAGCAGGCGTTACTTTGCGGAACTCCATGATATATTATCAAAATTAAGCTTAATTTGCTATACTCCGCGAAAAGCAGGAGAATCTGTGTGGTGTAATTTATAATTTCTTCAATCCTTATACTCCACACCAAACATATCCTCGGCAATACACCATCTACGCACGTTTCGCTCCGAAACCGGATGAATAATTGTTAAGTCAACATCTCCTGATAACAATTATTCATTGTAAAGTCAACATCTCCTGATGATGCTCCGGTTTCGGAGCGAAACGTGCGTAGAGGGTGTATTGCCGAGGATCTGTTTGGTGTGGAGTATAAGGATTGAAGAAATTATAAATTACACCACACAGATTCTCCTGCTTTTCGCGGAGTATAGCAAATTAAGCTTAATTTTGATAATACTAATGAGCTTACTTAGAGTAGTTCTATAATTCCCACAGACTCTTACCAAAGGAGCTAGCTGTTTTTAGCTTCATTAATTTAATGAGAGAGTAGTTAGAGAGGAGTTCGATAGAGATTTTGAGACATGACTGTAAGATGATGACACTATAAAAAAGTGGAAAATGAAGTTCGGTTGGCCTACTAAACAACTCTGAGGTGATTATGTTATATTTTTTACAAATAACAGTAACAAAATCGACAAAGAAACTCTTCAACCCACGTTCCTTCGTGGGTTACAAATATTAATAAAACAAGACACCGCTTTCTTCAAAATACTTTTCATAACTTGACACCTGTTACCCGTAAAGTGAATTTATGTATTTTTTAAATCTTTCCTTTCTCTTAGGAACTAAGATATTTTCTCATAGCTAAAAATAGACCAGCTATATCAGTTACCTGAAAGAACACTTTTCATAACAATTCTCAAACTGACTTTACATTAACAAATAATATTGGAGTAAATTCCTAAAGCAACGTTCAATATATCCATTCAATGAATATTCATTATTTAATTGATTATACATACATATAAACACGCGCTTTTGAAATGATTGTCAGTCTTTTTTCACTCATCATCATCATCATATCAACACATTACCGGCCCACAACATGGCACGGGTCTCCTCCCATAACGAGAAGGGCTTAGGCCGTAGTCCACCATGCAGGCCCAATGTGGATTGGTGGACTCCACATGCGATTGAGAACGCTATGGAGAACTCTCAGACATGCTTAAAGGAAAACGATGTTTTAAGCAACTACACGTAACTTAGAAAAGTATGAGGTGCTGGGATTCGAACTTGGCTCTCTGAAAGTTAAGTCAAAATCCGAACCAATATGCTTTCTCTGCTTCACTCTTCTGCTTCTTGCGTTTCTTTCACTCATATATCAGAAAATTAATGTGTCTTAATTTTTGTCACTACTGTAGTAAATTTCAGTTATTTTATTTACCTAGAGTTACTGTTGATCGGATAGATTGAAGCGGCTACTGAATAGTAGAAGAGGTTTTAGTGGAGCTTTGCCTGGCAAGTACCATCGCCATTATATTATGAAAATTAAGCTTAATTTGCTGTACTTCGCGAACAGCAGAAGAATCTGTATGGTGTAATTTATAATTTCTTCAATCAGTTTACTGCACACCAAACAGATGTTCGGCAATGTACCCTCTACGCATGTTTAGCTCCGAAACCGGAGAATCCTCAGGAGATGTTGACTTTACAATGAATAATTGCTAAGTAACTATTCTTAAAAATGCTGTTCGCGGAGTATAGCTCAATCAGTTTACTGCACACCAAACAGATGTTCGGCAATGTACCCTCTACGCATGTTTCGCTCCGAAACCGGAGCATCCTCAGGAGATGTTGACTTTACAATGAATAATTGCTAAGTAACTATTCTTAACAATGCTGTTCGCGGAGTATAGCTCAATCAGTTTACTGCACACCAAAAAGATGTTCGGCAATGTACCCTCTACGCACGGTTCGCTCCGAAACCGGAGCATCCTCAGGAGATGTTGACTTAACAATGAATAATTGCTAAGCAACTATTCTTAACAATTATTCATTGCTGTTCGCGTAGTATAGCAAATTAAGCTTAATTTTCATAATATATTATGGATTTCCGCAAAGTAACGCCTGCTTCTATCGAATACTATCGCCATCCTTATTTCTGCCGCTAAGCAGCATTGTTGCAATGCTGTGTTCCAGTCTGAAGGGCGTGGTTACCGGTGTAATAACAGGCACATGAGGCTAAACCTTAACCTTAAATTTATGAACACACGTTGGCATGTTGCAGGACGTGCTCTTTGCATGCCCTGTGAAGTATGGCGTCGTCTATAGGCGATGGCTTTTCACTTACCAACAGGTAGGCCATCTGCTTGGTCTATTAATAATTACTATTAAAAAAATGCCTCAGGAGCGTTTGTATGTTTAAACAACTCATGAAGATGTAGAATATGCGCTGAAAGTTTGTATGGAAAAGAATTACTTATCATATCTTATTCTATACTTCTCAATATTGAATGAGTGGAAAAAAGTGGATATAAACAATCGACTTACTAGAAACGGTCATAAATTAGTGATTTCAGCACATCGTCTTGGGAAAGTACAGAAAACCTTTGTGGGGCTGAGTATATGCTTTTATAACACGCTACCGAAAGTTATATTAGATCTACCATTACATAACTTTAAAGAATGTATAAAAACATTACATCGAGTTAGTTACTATACTATTGATGAATTTCTTAATGACAAGGTTGCCTGGAAGCAAGCCGCTCCGTTTCATCTCACAAAAGATAGAACAAAGATTGTTAAATTGTAAAAAGATGTTGGAAAAGAGCAACTGCTGAGTTTCTTTCCGGCTTCTTCTCGGTAGAATCTGCCTTCCGAACCGGTGGTGCAGTCACTACAAACATACATACTTGACGTTTCAAAAGTGCTTATATTAGGCCTACTTGAAATAAATGAATTTTGAATTTTATCAGAAAGCAATTGCTATATTTGCAAATATAAATGACCGAAGAATTAATTTTTATATCTCTGGGTTCAGTACAACTATTTCCGCAACGGTACAGCATCCTGACAAAGGCTTTACGTGTTGCCTCGTTACTGCTTTATCCCGGTTCGTAGTTTTGTGCAAAATATCAGCGATTCTCGTAGCACAAACGAAAACTTTTATTTAGTTTTGTTTTCGGAAAATAAAAATTGGTGGCTTACTAGCTATTGTTTATTTTTAAGTTTTGATACTCTACTCGGATAGAATTTTAAAATGTAGTTCCATAATTATATTTTTATTTGAAATAATTTTGTAGACGCTCATCAGCCTACATAATTATTGCCTACATATTTATGTCCCCCTGGTAAGCACAGGTCTTTCATTCTATAGGGAAAAGAAATTTACAGTGTTTTATCGACCTCAAACACAAATCGACCTCCCTAGCGCAGGTGTTAGTATGATGGTCTTACAAGTGGGAGTTTCTTCTGGAGGGTTGTTTTGGCCATGGCTTGTAACCAGTTTACACCCTGCTAACAAAGACGTGCTACCAAGAGATTCCGATCGGGTGTGGGTTTAATAAAATTAATAAATATACTACGACATACACACATTGCCATATAGCCCCAAATTAAGCGTAACTTGTGTTATGGGTAATAAGTGGACTGATGAATATTTTTATGAATACTATACAAGTAAACACCAAAATACTGGAAAACATTCGTATTCATCACACAAACATTTCCCAGTTGTGGTAATCGAACCTACAGCCATTGGCTCAGTAAGCAGGGTCGCTGCAGCAATCGGCCGGCCAATGAAACGAAACAGCGTGGTGGGACAAATTTCTTTCTTCTCTCTCCTAGCCTCCTGCCCAGTAATGGGATCTTAAAAAACTGCGCGTGTATTAAGCCCGGTCCGCAGAATTGTTTCCCTAAAAGGTTCGCAACATAATAACGATGTACCAAAAATATGTCTTATTGGATCATACTTGAATAGTAAAAGCTTCACAACCATTCAAGTGGACGTAACAAAAGTTCTAACAAATCCATTTTTATAATATCTGACAGAGGATAATCTGAGATGACGTAAGAGAGCCTATGTTATCCGCAATAAAATCTATACTATGTATAAAAAACAATTTCTGCGTATTATGTACTCTTGCAAAAACTTGAAAATTCCATCATGGACAAAAACGACCGGGTGTTATAAGTTTGATGTGTGCATGTGTGTGTGTATGTGTGTGTGTGTGTGTGTGGGTGCGTCTATCTTTAGCATAGCTCCTGAACAGACTAAACGATTTTGATTTTGTTTTTTTTAAGTCAGTAGTGTTCTTCGCTGTTACAAAATGGCAGATTACATATTTTTTCACAACTCCCTCACTGTGAGTATCAAATTAAATGGCTTGACTAGTAGTATAAAATACACTAAATAAGTTTCCAAAGTCATGACACCTCAAAATGGCGAATTTCATTTTTTCGCACAATTCCCTAAATAGTCAGGGAATTGTGCGAATGTTAAAATGCGGGTATAAAATGAAAGGGGGCCTTTTAAATTTGATTTTGGATTTAATCATTTTATTGGTTTCGCCTCAATAGTGAGGTGGTTAACGATAAAAGCCGGAACCGCCTAAATATCATAATAAAGTGAAATTGGTTGGTTTGTATGAGTATTTCCTCTTCAGATTGCTTTCAATAGATGGCATTCATAAAGGAGCTATTTCTATGATGAGGGCTGTCAATCGTTTTTTGAGTTATAGTTTTTGACGACCCCACTAGCACACCGGTGAGCGCTGTGTTTTAATTTGGAGGTCCCAGGGTCGATTCCTGAAGCAATTTATAATTTTTGAATTTTCTCTGGTCTGGTCCGGTGGGAGGCTTGGGCCATGGCTACCACCCTACCGAAAAAGACGTGCGCTAAGCAATTTAGAGTTCCGGTTCGTTTTCGAAAACGCGTTCGCGAAAACGCGTTTAATATAACTGTCATACTTCTTAACAGGTTAACCCGCTATGATTATAGAGCATATTATTATCATCATCATTACTACCAGCTGAGATGGCAGTCAAGGGCTTTGTAGTGAAATTTAAAAAATAAAGTTACGAAACTGAACTGGGTCACCTTATACTCATAACAATTTGTGATGGAATGCGCTATCAACGCTTTAATGATTAAGATAAAATTCAAAAAATACTGCAGCTCAGGTCGATCTATAGCTCTCACCAGTTGTGTGCACTGGGTTTCTTACCAGGGTATGCATACGGCAGGAAAATTGAATAAAATGGAAAAAATCCTCCTCCTATACGAGTTATATATCAATTTTAGGGTAGGCAGTGCTTTTGCGAATGTATGAAGTGTACGCCACTGGCTCTCACCGAATGGTATAACCGTTTCTATTAGATGTCTTATGTAAACTTAATCTCGAAGGAATGGACTCTCCGAGGCCGTAAACAAAGCAAACAAATACGGCAACAGTGAACTGGTAAAGCCGATAGTGGATACGTGCTGAATGAAACTGGGCCTTGTAAATACATCGTTTGTATGTGTACGTTAGCAAGTTGTAGGGTGAACCCGAAAGCTTTTTGTTTGTTTGTTTAGTTAAATGAAATAGTAGTGCGTATTCGATTAAAAACAAATTCGCAATGCTGAAATGGACTAAACAAATAAACTCAATTGGCTTTTAAGACGTGTATCTATTTAATATAGTTCAACGGGTACTTCTTCTTCGCTAATATTTTTGGATTTGTCGACTACGACCCAGTTGTCGAAATATCGACAAATCCAAAAATGTAATTTTGGTTTGTACCCGTTGACCTATATTTAAGAAATGTTGATTAACCAAGAAAATCTTAGTTCAAAATCTTTAAGACGTGTTAAACTTTTAAGTTTACGATTTTCATTTACTTTTTCTAGCTGCTTAACAAGTTAACAATTGAAATACCTACCCTGTTCCACACGCTTTTTTGGTAAATGACGTAGGTACTTTCTATCGAGTTTCATGCATATTGTCTTTCTTTTATAGAAACCCGTAGGTGCGAATTTAGTTGTAAATAATTAATATCTTTACTAAATTGACATGTCCCCAAATAGTGTCATCCGTTAGAAGATTACTATTCCGTTACAAGATTACTAAGAACCTAACAATTAATTTTAGAGATTTACGTCACTAATAGAGACCGTGTAGTAACTTAGAGTTTATCGGTTCTAAACCTTAGATTGCATCAAGAGCAATAACATTTCTAATGACAATATTTAGCTCCTCTACCACGTACTCGATGTCACCCATTTATCTCTATTCCTGTTGCCTTCCGAATCCAGAGGATTTTGTAAATTGAAATTGATTGTTCACTTTTTTTACAAACTTGTGTATTACACAATGTATGAGAAAAGTTTTTAAAAAACCAAATATTGAAAGCCGCGTAGGTTTTGTCTAGTTGCTTTTTGTACTCGCGGATAGCGAAAATCTTGTTTCGGTTCCCGATATAAGCTACAATTTTAGGTAGGTAAGGCATTATTCTTCGTTGTGGGGAAATCTTCCAAGCAGTACCTATACTTTTCCAGGGCAAAGAGAACTTTGGCATACTCTTGCTGACTGAAACCGCACGATTTTCGATTTTTCTTCTAACGGTTTGACAGCGGAACAACAGCAACGTTTTTGCACATATCCGTGAATCTGTCAGCCGATTTTCACCAACGCGAACCCACTCCGTCTCCTTGTTCGCGTGTCAGAGCAACAACATGGCAGCCAACTTGAGGTTCGACGGGTAATCGACCACCATTTTTTTATTACGCACAAGTCCTTCGAAAGAACCAGGGGCAAGAGGAATCTCCTGCCTTCCACCGCATATTTTGAACGTAGCAAACGTTCGCAATCTGACTCTACCAGACCCATTGGTGAAGAGCAGCTGTTGGGTAGACTGGCGCAAAATCTGCTTGTACCATGTAGCAATCTGACGGGACCCGACGGGCACACGTGGAGATTTCCAGACCGTGCGCTCGCATCTGAGATCTGAGATCTCACCATCCGTCGATCCGGGTTATTATGAGTGCCATGCAGTGATCATAATTGTTAAATGTCTTCGAAGAGAACATTACATGTTAAAATTAAAAAAAAAAAAACGAGATTAGCATACCCATTATCGTTACTGACAGTTTAAACTATTTTCTAAAAGCAGTCAAATACACCATTGATATTCGATGCTGCTTGTTTCAAATATCAATGGGATCGATATTTGAAATATTTGAAATAACTTTTATAAATAGCACTTCAATATTAAAAGCCCAGAAACGTGGTACAGTTGTTACATGATAAATTAACCGTATCGACGGATCCATCGCTCGCTGGGGACGCGATGGATAAACGACGTACATTCGACTCATAAAGCGTCCAGGACTAGCGTCACCTTATTTGATTAGCGTAAATGTAACTCAGTCTGATGAAGCTAGTCACCCTTGATGTATGTGGGGTATTCCGGCATCTTAGAATAGGTAGTTATCATAGAGAATCCTCATTTTTTTATCACAAACTTTTTAAGATAGTGTAACGATTTTAATGTTATATGGAATCAATTCAGAATATTATAATAGCTACTTACCCAACCAACCCTCTATGTTCCAACATCATTACGAATTCATTAAATATTTCGGTCATATAAGAGATAGCCCTCCTACACGAAGTCTAACAGATTTAACCCATGAGAGAAACAAATTCGATAGATTGCCTGTCAAAAAGCTGTCAAAACGTCAAAAGGAGTACTTGGAATTTAAACAATCGGCGATTAGATAAAACATTTACTTCAACTGGTTTGTCCAGTGTTTGGAATGTTCAGTTTTTAGTTTTTCTGTCAAGAAATTCATGAGTACCAGCTTGGAACTTAGAAAGCTTTATCCATCCTAAAAACAACTATACTCTCCGACGGAAGCTTAAGAACCAGAGCAACCTTAGACTTCACAAACCACAGTTCCAAAGTCGATTTTGCTTACCGTTCATTGGATAGTAAATTTAATTTTGAATGTACACGTAAATGTGCTCCTGTACTAATTTGCAAACAAATAAACTTTACTTGAATTTGTAACTTATACAAATATAATTTACAATTCAGATCCACGCCTTATGTTGGTACGCAATTTGTTAGTCAAACTCTATTTCGAAATATGTGCTACACTCGTATTTGATTATTTTAATATAGAGCGTAAATAGAACTGATTGGTTGCTAGTAGTTGGTTTTCTGGTCAGACTCAGACACTGACTCAGATGATGATCAGGTTAGTGCGAATGAAACAACAGTATCGCTCCGTATCTTGTTTGTTACGACCAACAGACACAAAGATCACGCATTATACTAACTGTACGTCATAAATTATATTATATATTATTCATCATCATCATATCAACCCATTACCAGCCCACTACAGGGCACGGGTCTGCTCCCACAATGAGAAGGGGTTTAGGCCGTAATCCACTACGCTGGCCTAGTGGGGATTGGTGGGCTCCACTTGCCTTTGACAATATTTAGAACTCTTAGGTCTGCAGGTTGTCTCACGATATTTTTCTTCACCGTCGAACCAAGTGATATTATAATTGTTTAAACCGCACATAAGTTTGAAAGTTAAAGGCTGGGATTCGAACTCGGCTCGCTGAAAGTGAAGTCGAATTCCGAACTAATAGGCTATCACCACTTTCACTTTTCCGTTTCTTCTTCTTTTTTCAGTCATTTATAAGAAATTCATTGTTTTAATATTTCGGAGGGGCGCCGAATGTACAGTAAAAATCCTATCAACTTGGTAATCACCGCTTCTGGTGATGCATAATATCATATGCATAATATCTGGTGGTGCATATAAGAGGGTATCAGTTTAATAGCCCCGGGGTTCGTCGTTCCCGGTTATCATCAGTAAAACGATGCAAAAATAGTTATTAAAAACCACCACGATTGAGTGAAGAGGGTATCATCTCTAAATACCTCATATTCAGCAGTTGCTTAAATGTCTTAAAAGAGCAATCGTAATGACATTGTAATCTTTTCATTGAGACCAAAGAGGATACATACATTGCCAGAGCTCATGTCACCAAGCTGGGAATACAGGTTTGTGAATGGTTTAGTACTAGTATAGTAGGCATTAAGTAATAGCATAGAATTATATTTCTTTGGGTGGTTATAACACCCGCGGGAAGCAGAGGGGTTGCGGCAACTGTATTCTGATACAAACTTAACGATGCTATTGTAATTTTTTGACTACCTGAGATCAGTTCCTAGATCATGATCAGAAACACAATAATGTATGTATACAGCAAATACTAATGTTATCGATTCCGGTATAAATTCATCTAAATCGAATACCGTATTCTAAATCGGCACGCAATTTGTTCGCAACAAAGCTGTTGAAACGAGTTCCAGAAAGCGTACTTCCTTCAGGAAATTACTCGCTCTGACGAGACGAGACATATTTTTAATAAGAAAAAATATACTCTACTTAATCAACATAGTCCACCTGCTGGGCACAGCTTTCTTTTAAAGGTAATAGGCCTACTAGGCTGCTACATTGACGGTTGGCGAGTTTTAACGATTATTATCATATGTAAATTATAATTGTTACCCACTTCAACCGCTGGATGGTGTCTAGCCGCGGCGGAAGCCTCCCATCAGTCTAGACCAGAGAATTTTAGGGATCAATACCTTGCACCTCTTGTACTATACGACCTTATACAACCTCTTATATTTTACAACTAAGACCACAGCACACATCATTATGCCATATTTGTTATTTTCTCAAGATTTATCTAGAATAACGCTCAATTGTATGGCCGTAGGGTTATTGGAGAATAGTGCCCAAATTTATAGCGTTTCAAATTATTTTCTTTCAATGAAAGAAGATCTTCGGCATGCGAAAAGTTTCTCCTCAACAGCTTAGTATGTTTTCCAAAACATACTAAGCTGTGAAGGCAAAACTTTTTGAAAATAACGCGGATAATTCCCATACTGGCGCGTAGACGCAACCAAAATAAGCTTACCATAATTAAAGTTATGCCGTTCACTGCAAAGTTCTGAGATCATCTAATTCCACGTCTAATCCACCTTTATTATTCAACGTCACACTCCCGAAGTGTAATTAGCAGAGACTGTCACTTGAATTATGTGTGTAACAACGATGGATTAAATGGATATAGTATGTTAAACTAGTTGTGCATCTTCTGTTACCTATGGCTTAAATTTTTTAAAGTGAAACTTTTATAACATTGTCTCAAACTTTGTCGTCTGTGTGTTGCATGTCGCGTGACGGTCGGCCGCGGAGTAGGGATAAAGTGACAGGCGCTCGTCAGAGCAGCCGAGGCCAATATGGCGGCGCATAAAGTTCGCATCAGCTGGCCGTTTAGTTTTTAGACTATTACTCATTTGTACCAGTGCTCCATAACATATTGGTTACATTTATAAGTATAGAATGATTAAAAATAAGTGACAAACGGATCAAAATGACTCAACGAGCATAATATATTGTTTTCACTTTAATATGAGTATTTAATCTAAATAATTGTAAAGTACTATGTAAGACACAGAGTTCAATAAAAATTTCCCTGTATCTTTTCCATTTTCAAAGTATAAAATAAGATTGATGAAGCGATTTTTTATACCATTAATGGAATATTATTCCTTAAATTTAGTTAAATATCTGTAATGTGAAAAAAAGATTCACTTTTTTGGTTGTGGTTTCATAAAACCACACAACCCTTTTTATTATTAAGGCAGCACCGAGATATAAATTACCTTATCTGGTGACAGAAAGGCTGATTCATTTCCGCAATTCATCAGCCAATTCCGTCCAGAAATACAGCCATCATTGTAGGCACCATTCCACGCAACTATAGTAATAAGCTTTGGTTATATTTAAGTCAAGTTATAAGTCTTGATATAACATTTTTAATGATTGTAAAAAGGTAGTTTTGCATTTATAATAATATATATACATAAATAATTTAATATTCAGGTAAACCAAGACACTGAAAATCATTCATGTACATCACACAAACATTTTGCAGTTGTGGGAATCGAAATATGTTCTAATCGGCAGTCAAATTGAACTGTTAAAAATGACTTTTCCGCCGTACGGAAATAGGAAAAAAGAGAAATTTACCCAAATTTGATATTACATGTTTATTATATTTTTTTGACCCATCCCATCCCCAAAGAGTGAGAGAGATAAAATTGTAGGGAATATAAACATTTTGTTCTTGCCCTGTATAGAAAATTTCTCCAGCTTACGGTAGCCCCTAGCCGTGCTGTTGTGGACCGGTAACAGGTTGTTAATAATGACGTTAGTAATTTTCTAAATAACGTTAGTAATGATAAAACTCAAGGAAAATAACATAAGATTCAGGGTAAAACTTCGACAGTTAAATATATATGTTTTAGTTGAAACAAATTAGTAAACTTTTACTAGAATAATTTATAATAATTTATACAACTTCTTACCCTTGACGCCAAAGTATAAAATGGTACTTGAATCATAAATTCCACATAGCCATAACATATTTGTTAACGCTCTTCCATTTTACGATCGCTACGTCGACTCCTGTATAGAATAATATATGCAGTTTTAGCCTTTATATATTGTGATATAAGATCTATAATGGTTTTGAAACATTATTTAAAGGGCGCATTTTTCAAGGAGCGATGTCGAACCAATTTTTCTACAACCCTCCAATATGCTGGATAAAAATTGCAGTCTATCTTCAAGCGGTTTTCTTTATAAAAATTGGCTTAGAGGAAAACATGACTTTTAAGCAAGTTTAGTATTTTGAAAGAAGCGGCGTTAGCTAGGACTTGGACTTCCTTCCACCTTGGAGGTTCCTTCCTTGGACCTCGTGAGGAAACCTGGATGCCTAAGTTTTATAAAATGTTCTCAAAGCTGTGAGGAGTCCACAATCAGCACTGGGTCAGCATGTAAGGCCGTAGGCCTTAACCCTTTCTCATTGTGGGACGAGACCCGTACATGGTAGTGAGCGCGTAATGGCTTGATATACTGTATTTTAACTGCTGTTTCATGGTATACAAAACATAACGATCCATCTTGCTTTTCATCTTTGCAATATTAATTTTTGTGTATAGAGACAATTTCGTGTAAAGCGGACAAAAATGATCAAGAATATAAATTGTTTTTTTCGTGACCCCCAACGGAGTGTCAGGCATTTTCTCTGTATAAAAAAAAAAAATCGCAGCGGATTTCATTCCACATGTACCAGAACAACAGTGGAAGTGGATGACTATAACATCAATGTGTATTCTTTGTATTTGTAGTTGGCTGTGGGAGCCAATTCGACACAAAGACTTATTCTATTTTGTATAAGTAACTTTTTTATCCTCACATCCAGTAATACCTTGACATGTTGTAGTAACTTTGGTCATTTATACCTACCTTCCTATCTACAGCATCTATACCCTGTGATTATTTTAAGTCTGGCCTAAAATGGTCACAGGGTACAGAGTAAAAAAATATTTAAAAATTTGCCGTAAGTACCCTTTGGCAATATAAAAAAATGGAATTTCTACAATGTAAGAAACATAAAAACCGGTTAGAAAGAGTTTATTCTCGAAGAACCCATCCAACTGCTGAGTTTCTTTACGGCTTCTTCTCGTTAGAATCTGCCTTCCGAACCGGTGGTAGAGTCACTACAAACAGACAGATTTCACGTTTCAAAAGTACGTATATTAGACGTACTTAAAATAAATGAATTTTGATTTTGAATTTAAAATATTAACTTAAAGAATAAAAGACCTGATACTGATTTGGCCACCCTCATCCGTCGCAATAGCGATAGGGTATTTTAAGCACTGTATTAGTAACTAGGTTTTTTCAGTTATATTCCTTATCTACTAACTTTTCCTGCAGCTTCGCCCTCGGGTCAATTCGGGTTGTCATATTATTTACCTAAAAGTTATATTTCCATACCTCGGAAACAGTATTTTCTCTCCATATAAGATACCTTTTGTCCTTTTCCGTACTCTGGAGAATGAGCTTGTGAAATAACATGGACATTGGTTACAAACAAACAAACTCTCCAACACATATAATATAGGTTAACACGGCACATTTTTCAGTTTCATTAGTGTTTGTAGTTTTTATTCTCTGGCCCCCGAATTACCACTATTCAAAAAATATATATAGATTTAGTTTCTGTTAGGGTTGTTCTCGTTTAATCTCGAACCACCCCCACGGTATTTAGTGCACCCCACGTGCCTTTCGATTTAAGTAAGGTGTGGTATTCATTTAGTTTAGTAATTTTGTATGTATTGAGTGTAATTGTTTACGCATGTACATATTAACATATGATTTTGTTACGTTATATTTTTTTACTTCCACATATTTAATTGTAACTTCCTAATCGACAATAGAATTACAGTATGTACCTAACTTACATTTCTTCTATTTTTATTGTGGGGAACGTTAAAAAGAAATAGTATCGCCTAGGTAAAGATAAGAATAAGCTTCCTTAAGTTTCAGTTCCAGTACAAAGAAAAATAATCCATAACAAGAAAAGTATTGTATCAAACACTTTTATTGATCGTAGTGACACAGCTACACAGTTACATTAACTTTATTATTTACTTTTTTGCGTAATATCAATAATTATCGTGATTCTAAGGCCAAAATTATACTATCCACTGTTTTTCTGGATCTTTATGGCGTTTAATAATAAGTTTTATTTTAATCTAAAGATATCGAACTATATATATGGCTTTACCTAATACAGCTCAGAGATATTTCATTCAATTTGCGGACAAGATTTTCTTGTAAGATAATGCTTCAATATTTCTTCAAAATATTCACTGTTATAATATATGGGGCGTCACATTTTTCATGATATTAAAAGAATATAAAACGAGTAAAATGATACTTGGAGGCTATGGTAGCTGTGAAAGAGCTTTAAAAAGATTTGCAAGGAATTCTAACTCTACCTTACGTTTAAAAACTCAACGATTTTCAAGGGTATTTGTTATATTATTACGTATTTGTATTGGTCTCGCTATTTTTATGCTATCAAATTTTTGTTCTCTAGCTAAGCAAAGTCTCAATAAACTTTTGTGTTGCCCGCCATTAAAAAAAGTGACATCAAAACCAGATTGGCGTACATTGAAGCCTATTGGTGCCAATAATTGCGTTGTGCAAAATCTCATTAAGCTAATTTGGCGTCTTAAAATAGGTCCATCTTTTTCCACAATAGACGCAATGAAACGGATTTATTTATTTTAGCTTTCGAATTATGGGTTTGCAGTCCCTAATTGAAGTCCTACTAATTGCTTCGTATTGAAATTCCAGAATGGACTCTTCTTAGCCACCGCAGTGCATTTCTCACCTACGACGATCAACTGTTAGCGATTAAGGATCCATTTCATCCACTTGGTATGGTAATGATTACCAAGTAGATGTTTAAGTTACTTTAAAAGCAGCGTGATAGCCCAGTGATTAGTACTTCTGCTTCACTTTCGGGGGGCCAAGTTCGAATGCCAGAACGCACCTCTAACTTTTCAAACTTAGGTGTGTAAATATCACTTGCTTACACGGTGTACGGAGTGGTACTTAAGTCTACAATAATTTAAAATACTATCGTGACTATCTGGTCGTTGACCTTTCTTGGCGAAATTCCTCCATTGGTCCTTTCAGCGTCAAATCTAAATCGATATCACCAAAATTTTTCTACAATTAAAAGGTTTACTGCCTGAAATTTGATGCGTTATCAAATTGATTTAGATATGCCTAATAGGTTTAATAGAATAAAGATCATGTGGACCTGGAATTGATTTCCGAACCAAGCCACAAATAGATAGGAATTTGGAGGAGGCATGTTGCCTAAAAGTGAGACGATAATCTATTGACGATGACTAAAAAAATATATACATTACTTAAAAAAAAAAATGTAGATTAGGTAATATAAAACTCCGTAATATAAATTATGTGCCACATGAATGAAGCTGTGATAGCGCAGTGGGTAGGAGCTCGACTTTACTTTCGGGGGGGCAATTTCGAATCCCAGCACGCACCTAGATTAATTCTTTCTAAAAATTAAAAATATCATTTGCTTTAAGATGAATGAAAAAAATCGTGAGGAAACCTGCATGGCCGAGAGTTCAACATAATACTCTCAAATGCATGTGGTGTCCACCAATCCGCACTGGGTCAGCGTTGTGGGTTAAGGCTTTAACCCCTTCTCATTGTGGGAGGTAGGGAGACCCTTGCCCTGTAGTAGACCGGTAATGTGTCGACACATTACCGGTCTACTACAGGGCAAGGGTGATGATGATGATGAAATAGCTCACAATAATTTTAGATACTTTATATACTTTTATTTGACATTATTATATTTGCATAAGACATGAAAGGCGACTTTGTATTTTTATCCGATTACACCACATCATTATCGTAGATAAAAGATTCAAAAAGGTTTTAAATAATGATAAACTAACATAGCAGAATGAAGCATGATAAAATGCTAGACGTCCTTAACAAGATTGAAAATATTTTCCATTAAAAGAATTTTCCAGAGTTGCGTTGCCTGCTACGCCAATTACTGGAATAAGTGGATGCAGATATCATTAGATCAACGTAGTGAGGAAATATTAAAGTTTAAATATTAATGCTAGATTTTTACTCAAAAAGAAAATGTACGTGTACGTTTACAAATGCAGTTGGAAGCGTTGCTGCTTGTTTGTTAAAAAAAAAAACTTGCTGAAATGAGACTGCAATAATATTTTAAGCTCGAGCATTATCAAAGCCAGATCGAGATATGAAAACTACATTTAAAAAACCTTCATCAATAAAAACACTTTATTTCTGGATTTAAAAATATTGCTCCGTAGTATAATATAGTTTTGTTTCTAGTATTATGTTTTCCGTGTAAACAAAATGGCTGTGATATTATAAATATAATATTTTACTGTAGATAATTTTATATTCAGAGTCCTTTAAAGCAAATAAAATAAAAGCTTGCAGAGCTATAGTTACTTTTTACATCATAATGGTAATTTTACGTGTGCCTATATATATGACAAGAAATCTACAATAATATAGTATTTATATACATTTTTTTTAAATGCTGTCTTAATTATTTATAACATAACTAACGAAGTTGAATCTATCGAAGACTGGTGAGTAGTTGTTATAGGGTACTTAAACTACAAAAAACTGGAAGTATGGTATTAATGGCAATAATCCAAATATAAAAAAAATTGATCAAAAAACAAATAAAAAACGTGTGTGTACTTATGTACACTCATTAGAAGGTACTCATTTGGCGTAACAAGATAAAAATCTTTTCAAAAATTTTATCATTCGCTTTATTCTACGTTTATAGAAAAAACGACACTAACAATAGAAAAAAGGTATTGTTTGAATTATTGAAAGTCAACTGTCAAACCTCTTTTAGAAAAACTAAAATGTTGACTATAGCTCACTTCATGGTGTCGGTTTCTGTGATAAAATGCGCGCACATCGTAAAAAATTACTCTCACCATTTTTCCCTAACGCGCCAAAAGTAGTAGTAACTTAAAAAAAAAAAAAATTAAAATTCATTAAAAGCCATTAGCCACTCTTTCTTCACCCATTCTGGATATGTGTCCACACCACCGGAGTTGCCACCTTATTATATAAGCCTCAATCCCGCTGACATTTGCTCGTCGTAAGACTGTCGTGTTTCTCACACGATATATAGATAATTATAACCTTGATGTAGTCAGTTTATTAACCTGGTGTTTAATAAAAGGCGGTAGCATGCGTCCTGTTAAGGTTACGGCACTACGCATACGGGATTCGGTCTCTCAGCAGCATCGTACCGGAAGGCCATATCGTCTGGTGGTATCCTTTTTTATATGATAAAAGCTTTGTATGTGCCAAATTTTATAAAGATTGGGGAACACGTCTAGTTGAGTCGATCATAGGTAATAGACAAAAAAAATCGCAAAAATAATATAAAATGCTTTTATTATTAAATTGATTTTGAAAAATATTATTCTAAAATTGAAAAGCTCTGAATTTTTGCTTGTCTTTATATCATCGCACAATGACAATTTCTGTTCATAGGTTGGCTAGAGCCCTTGATAGAAAGTATTGTTGAAAATAATAAAACAATCGTCAGTCCCGTCATCTACTTCATTGATCCATCCAATTTTGAATATGTTGCACAGAACCAGATATCCAGATTGGCGGTTTCAATTGGAATTTGAACTTTATTTAGATAAAAGGGAAAATTTAGCTGCACCGGTAAAAACACCAACTATAGCGGGAGGCTTGTTTGCAATAAACAAAGACTTCTTCCGATACCTTGGTTATTATGATGAGAAATTCGAGATATGGGGAGCGGAAAATTTGGAATTGTCATTCAAAGTGTGGATGTGTGGCGGATCGTTGGAAATCGTCCGTTACAGATCAGCTTTTCCTTATAGGGGTACCCGGTATTATTTCAAAAGGAATTCAGTGCGGTTGGCAGAAGTAATTTGCAAAATTGGGTATTCCATTACTTAATTATACTAGTCACGGAGTAAAATAATTCCTTTGGCACTAAATGAGAACTAATCTTTTACTATGAGATAGTAAAAGATTAGTACAAGATGGGATGGTGACGTCACAAAAATGGTTACTATTATAGCCAGTGGCGTACATACAGGGTATGCACAGAAATAGTTTTTTTTAATTTAACTTATGTCAATATAGGTTCAGCGGTAGCTCATTCGTAACAAATGGATAAAAAAACAGATATACTTTCGAATGTATAATATTAGTAAAATATACTAGATTCACTATTTTCAGGATTGGCTGGATGATTACGGCCAGTATTTTTACGATAACATTGCATATAAAAATGCAAATATTTTCGATATAAGCCTAAGGCGAAAATATTTGACTGGTATCTTAAGAACGTATTTCCGGATCTGGAGGTACCTAATAATACTGCTTGGTCAGGTACAGTTTTCCTGAAAACAGAATAACATTAATTAGTGTTTACCTATCCACTTATGTTTGAGATTCCAGGAACTTCAGATCTTAAATATAACTCATTAAAACTTTATTTCCCTCAGGGGTTTTTTTTTTAATTAATTTAGATAGTAGGAATCAATACGTCGTTATTTCATTTAACTATAATGACAGTATTTTTGAGCAAATAACGGAGCAACGGTATTATGAATCAGCAAAACCCCAACTTGTGTGAAAAAAATGTGTATGATTGAGAATAATATTATAACGGACGGTAATTTTATTAATACAAAGTTTATTAAACTGGGGTAACTATAGGGTTAATTAATATGGGGTAACGATAACTATCATCACCCCTTGCCAGATTATTCTCGCTTAGTCGCGATTTGCGAAAACGTGCACGTGGTCGAGGCGCCGTAAACACCGCATGGTTTAAGTCAGTAGAAGTCTGGCATGACATCGCGCCTCTGGTATCCAATATGATTTCCTAAAAAACTGACTGACTCCCCCCCACTGAGTCAATGCCCCCGTATTTTCAGTAACGTCCCCACAAATCAATTATCTTTGTTATTGTTGAAATATTTGTTAGGAAGACAAGAATTTTGTTTCCTATACTTATTTTTTATTTTTAGATTTATACTACTCTCAACTTTGACATATTTCCCATGCATCATCACCCGATGGTATCGGTCCGGTCACTGTGAAGCCATGTCATCACCATGGAGGTCATCAGGTGCGCTGCGTTTAAAATACTGGGATAAAAAATATAATATGTCATTGTAGTAAATAAATAATAATATGTTCGTTTACCTGGCTAACATATTTTATTTAGTTATTTTTTTTTCAAACAGAACAATAAATAAAAAAATAAATATACTAGGACAATACACACATCGTTATCCAGCCCCAAAGTACAACTAAGCTACAAGCGTAGCTTGTATTATGGGTACTAAGATGCCTGATGAATAATTTAATAAATATTATGCATAAATAGTTATAATATACATATAAATACCCAGGCACTGAAAATTATTTATGTTCATCACTTTCCAACTGTGGGAATTGTACCCACGGTACAGAAACCATCACAGTTCACAGACTGATTAACAATGAACCGAATTTATTGATATTTCTAAGGAATCAATCTGAAAGCACGTCATTTCATACAAAAAATACAACTGATTCGAGAACCTCCTGCCTGAAATAGGCGAAAGTTAAACAATCGTTACTTCATTTTTATTATGGGTAGACATTTTATGTTGAATAAAACGTATTCTTTTGATCTTGTATCATTCAGATTCAGTATTGGATCTACACAAGAGATGGCAAAATACAATTCCTGCATCTACGTCTGGATTTCCTCTCCGGTGTACTGACGCTGTTTACTTTTCGAGATCAAGCCGTAACACAAATTTGGATTTACGATACTGAGGTAGTTTTTTTTTCAACTCACCAAAACATAAGAACTCCAATGTTGCACCGACCACATATATTTGGTATTTCACATGAGTCTGGTTTTAGTTTTGTGAATATATAAACTCATATGTTTATTTGTTTTAGACGTAACACATTCGGCATATACATACCGACAAATGCCTCAATGTCGTCGTAGACGACAAAAATGGTCAAAGTGTTATACTAGAAAAATTTATGAAAACTAATACCCAGAAGTGGGTCATTGCTAATTTTAATTTTAATAGTCTTATTCCCGAGTTACAAAGTTATTCTAGGAAGTTATGGAATGAAAAAAGTACGACGTAAAGAATTTATTAAACCTTTAAGTAGCTTTTATGTTGATCATTGCAGGGGTTAAACTTTATAAAATAATGTAGATGTTATTAAATTAGTACGTACTCAACTACATTCAATCGAATCGTGTAGAATACAATAGAACGTTCAACTACGGATCACGAAGTCTTCGGTCCGATTTGCAAATTTGGCCTATATCTGTTAAGTGTTGAGGTGTTCTGTCACAAAATTAAGCGAACAAAAATACTTTTCATTTCCGTGCGTCTAAGAGTACCTACCTAAAACCTTCAATTCCGTTATTCTTCTTATCTCTTACATGAGTGATGGTGGGCTTTTGCAGCATTAATGCATTCCGCGTTGAAGCAGCGTCTAAGGTATAAATGTCTCGTAAAGAGAGAAGAGGCTTCAGCTCAGAAATTGAATCTTCATTTATTTATTTTTATTCCACTACAAGTTAGCCCTTGACTGCAATCTCACCTGGTGGTAAATGATGATGCAGTCTAAGCTGGTAGCGAGCTAACCTGTTAAGGAGTATGGTAGTCATACCCCTAATAAGTTTCTACGCGACATCGCATCGAAACACTAAATCGCTTAGCGGCACGTCTTTGTCAGTAGGGTGGTAACTAGCCACGGCCAAAGCCCACCAGACCAGACCAGAGAAAGTTCAGAAATTATGAATTTATAATTTCTGAATTTAAAACGATTATAGGTAAAACATAGTTTTAATAGGAAGCAACGGATATAATTCCACAAAATCCAGTTTTGGAGTTATCTAGTTATCTATCTATCTATCTCTATCTATATATTTAAATCGCGGTTAAAAGACTATTTCCTGTCTAGTATGTAGTAAAATTTCTATGTAATTTTATGTGTAAGTTTAAATGGTAATATATTCAAGTTTATATATTGATATATAAATTATATGACATTTATATACATATATATAAATATAAATGTTTTAACTATATACATGTAGTATTAGTATGTATTCTAAAAGCAATGTATATGTATAAATTTGGATATTGCACTATACCGTTTTATGTAATATGTT
This sequence comes from Pararge aegeria, assembly GCF_905163445.1. Lineage (NCBI taxonomy): Eukaryota > Metazoa > Arthropoda > Insecta > Lepidoptera > Nymphalidae > Pararge > Pararge aegeria. The sequence continues at coordinate 12,815,587 of NC_053192.1, forward strand.
TCTTCAGCCAAAGGTTGTCCGGAGGAGATCGCTTCAAGCGATACGGCCGCCTTATGTCGTTTATTTTGTTAACCTGGCTTTCTATTTGTATGTGCAATAAATACTTCTTCTTCTTCTAGATACTTAATATTGATATGCTGAAACTGTATATTACGTAAGATCATAAAAAGTAACAGTGTATAAACCAGTATCAGATCATCATTTGTACCCCTGCCTAGAAAAGTTTCATCATTAAATTACCATCGGGTAATCAGAATATTTAACGAAACTATCAACACAGCTTCAATTTTGTGAACGTTAAAATACGAAATAACTATTGTAGGAAAATGTAACCGTCAAACGAAAACAACACTGTTTCCATTAAGGAGTTGCAAGCTTTGGGTACTGTAAACAAAGCGTCCTACTTCTACGTTATAACAGTCAGATTGGAATATCTTGTTGAAATCTGAAAAGCAATTACTGTTGGACTGATTACATAATTCAAAACGATGTAACGATATCTACCGGCTAACTGCCTCTTGGTAAGCACAGTCGACGAGGATCTGGGATCATTTTTTTAGATTAGTAGTGGGTTACACTGTCTGTAAATGTTAGTCAGGTTCTAGAAAATTGACCACATTTAATATTATTCTTTCCACATACAACAAACAGAAGTGAAACAGATAAAAGGGTATACGAAAGTAGAAAAACAAAGTTCATAATCCATATTTTATTTCAAGTAGGCTTACTCTGTATGCACTTTTGAAAAGTCCATTTTCAGCCTACAATCTAAAGACATTTATGCAAAGAAATACGGTGCTATCTCTATGGAAAGGAAACTAAAAACAGGTAAGTATGTAAATGGGGTTTCTTTTCATTTCACATTTCATTCTTAAATCATCGCATTGTCGGGATGGTTGGTCTATAACTTATTATTGAATCCGATGATAATAAATTATACTCTAGCGATACTAGCTTGTGATTTGCTATTGATGTTTGAGGAGTTGATCTCGTAGATCTTCATTAGATCTTCATCAGATTCATATGGTACTACGTTGGAGGCTAACTTAAAATGAAAATGAAATTCCTTCTATATTATGCACTCGATGGCTTTGCGCGAGCAACTTTATTTGGTTAGATAATATTATTTTTCACCTCCATTCTGAGTTTAATGAATTCATCGTGAACCGCTTTCATTTTAAAACTAGCTCTCTCTGCTTGAGTTTCAAGCAAAATTTTACTAAGTGGCATTTTAGATTTCACTTTGAAATTTCCCCACAAAAAATCGTTGTAAAGAGATATTCCATCTCTCTTTTTGAAAATTACCGAAACCTATCCACAGTTGCCTGTACAATAATTATTACGAGTAAAATATTATCGTCAATCGTCATTATAAACTCAACTAACTAACTGCTGGTTTTTTTTGGGATTTCAACACGCTACAGTTTTATGCCGTAATATATACATATATATATAATATATGTATATATTACGTAATATATACATATATATATAATATATGTATATATTACGACAACGCACATATCGCCATGAAGCCCCAAAGTAAGCGTAGCTTGTGTTATGGGTACTAAGATGACTGATGAATATTTTTATGAATAATAAACATAAATACTTAGAATATAGATATAAACACCCAGATACTGAAAAACATTCATGCTCATCACACAAACATTTTCCAGTTGTGGGAATCGAACCCACGGCCTTGGACTCAGAAAGCAGGGTCCCTGCAAACTGCGCCAATCGGCCGTGTATCCAGCTACTCTATATGACTCCTTTTTCTATTGCTACGATCTACCAATACTACATTTTACAGTTGCACATTTAAAAAAAATAGATAGATACATAGAATAACATTATTGCAACAAAGCACAAAGAAACAATACAAAGAAAACCAAATATAAAAGTACATAGTGTTAAGGTGCAAAGGCGGCCTTATAACTTAAAGCTATGTTTTACAGGCAACCTGAGCTATCATATTGTTTCTTACATCTAAAGTAGTAATAATATTTGTACGGTTAACTCGAAGAAAGGCATGCAAGGAAAACGTCCTACAAGCCGCCATCCAGTGTCCATCAACATCAAGCGTAGATGTTACGCCTCATATGCCCATAATGGCTGCGCCAACGAATCCCTTCAGACCGGAACACAACATTGCCGCTGGGTTTCAGAAATAAGCAGGGCGGTAGTACTAGTACTAGTCACAAAACAGCTTATGTAAGCATCAATAATGCATTTTTAGGCATAATTTTATATCACCTATTTGCTCTTGTTGTTCTTATCCTTAGGTTGCCTGGCATAGATCGCTTATAAGCGATAAGGCCGCCTTTTATATTCTATTTATATAAATAAATAATATCAAATAATAAATGATAAGACAAATTTTGACTTGAGTTGACGCTATAGATACACGCTGCTTCTACCTTCGGATGATTATAAATTAAAGTTTTAATGAATAATGTGTAATGTGGCTAATGTGAATCAAACGTAACTGGTAGAATATTATTTTGTTCTCCATACATTTACTGTATTGAGAACAAATTAATATAATAATAAGGCTTTATTATATATGCGAACTCTCTCTCTCTCTCTTACTTTCTCTATCTCTCTCTCTCTTTACATATGTCTCTCTTTCTCTCGCCGTCTTTGAAAAATTCCTATCCATGAAATCACATCAAAATACGTTGCGTGGTTTAGAAGCAGTTAACAGATAAATAGGCAGCGGCGGAAAGCGACATTGTTTTAAACTACTTATGTAAAGATATATATGTTATGGAAATATATGTAATTAGTCTACTTATTTGATTCAAAATACTTACATTTCTTCAAGAAAAAGAAAGTCATTATCTTGTTTGTATTCCATTTACCCCTTTTCTTGTTTCCCCTTCACCGCAATTTACTGTAACGACACAATTCAAAGTAAATCTTGGGAGACCATTCTTTTTTGTCGCCGCCAATGACTCGATGTGGAAGGAAATTAAACACTGTTTTATGATTAGGAACCCTAACATTGTTTAGTAGAGTTCATATTTGAGCGATGCAAATATTTTTTCTCCACGGGAGTTTTAAATACTAGTAATGAACTTAAATATATTTTTTGGGCACCATGGTTTGCGTAGTAGCGTTTAATTAAGATGAGAATACTTCGTTTCTGGGCCCTTTTTAACCCTCATTGCAGAAGTGAGAGTTTTATTATTACCTAGCGATTCCCACCGACTTTGTCCGCGTAAAAATGCTGATAAGTCATCATCATCATCATCATCTCAACCAATTGACGTCCACTGCTGGACATAGGTCTTTTGTAGGGAGTTCCACAATGCACGGTCCTGGGCCGCTTGCCTCCAACGGCTCCCAGCTACTCTCCTGATGTCATCTGTCCACCTCGTTTGGGGCCGACCTACGCTGCGTTTACCGGTGCGGGGTCGCCATTCCAGCACCTTAAGACCCCAACGTCCATCGGTTCTCCGAGCTATGTGCCCCGCCCATTTCCACTTCAGCTTCGCAACTCGCTGAGCTAAGTCGGTAACTCTAGTTCTTCTACGGATCTCCTCATTTCTGATTTGATCACGTAGAGACACTCCTAACATAGCTCTCTCCATCGCTCGTTGAGTGACTCTGAGCCTTCTTATGAGGCCCATAGTTAGCGACCATGTCTCTGATCCGTAAGTCATCACTGGCAACACGCACTGTTCGAAGACTTTAGTCTTCAGGCACTGAGGGATTTTGGACGAGAAGATGTCACGAAGTTTCCCGAACTTCTATCTTTCGAAAGCTGATAAGTAAAGTCATACAATATAACCATCCATTCTACGACCGCGTTCCGCATTGCATCGACCGTCCGTTGGACGATTTTTTAGGGTCGTAGCCGTTTTATTGTTAAGCTTAATACTGGTTATGGAAAAATGATGAACTACGAAATAGGCAAAGTTTCAGTTTTTCTTTCGTTACACAATCCCGTCAAACCGATAAAGCGTGGTTTTATACCTCTTCTCCTTAGAGAAGAGGGAGAAGATTGTTTGGCAGTAAAACATGATATTGTTTGACTTTCAGCTTAAGTTCACCTTTAGATTTAAACGACTAAAGTGTATACAGAAATAACTCTAATAAGAAATAAAAGAAACACCTTGCTATCACTTCACTTTCCTTCATTAAACAATGTTTCGATTTCAAAAAGAACGTTTCTAGTGTCATTTTGAATACAGTATATTCCTATACCGCTTATGTTATATTCATTTCCGCCCATGAATATCACATAAGGTACGCACTACCTTTATTTAAACGACTTAAAATGCGGAGAATTTGAAAGCGCTTAAATACGTAATTTTAGTAAGCGAAGACTCGTGTTACTATACCAACTGGAACTGTATCTTCGAAATAAAATATTGTAGGGTAGAATATTTTTATATAACTTTTCTCTGTGTTGGAAAAAAAAAGACAATCGTAGTAACATTGCAAAAACTTAACTTATGATGAATTAATTGTCATCTCCTTATCTTTGCCCCATTGCCGTCTAGTTCTCTGCTCTTAAAAAAGAGAGGGAGACTTAAAGTTTAGTCAAGCAACGGCACTCCAATTCGGGTTTTGCAGGTTTTAACAATCATTATAACAATATGTTAGTCATAACATCAACGACTGACAACTTAAGAGTGTCCTCGGAGGAAAAGAGGTGGACAGGGGCAATTTCCAATCTCCGGCCGGGTACTGAAAATTTATAGACAGTAAAACCTAATACCCAACAATTTCTGGGCCAACATTGGAACCACTAGACAAACAAAGCGGTCAGAATGTAATAGAATAGAATAAAAAAGATGTTTGATTGTCGGCTATAGACAAAAAGTAAGTTTTAGGCACTTTCTATGTTTACCTTACAAAATCGGGTATTTTTATATTGAACTTTAAACTTTTCTAAGGTAATCAATAACTTGATGCCGCTTTTTTATATAAATACAATGTTCAACAATAATGTATATATACGTAGCTAAATTAAAAAGCCTTTATTGGATTGAGCTCCATAAAGTCACGTGGGACGTTATAATTTATTAGGGTTAAACGCTTGGATAAGCAGATTCCCGCTAATCAATTTTGTTTGAAAGCAACGTTTACGGCCTGAGGGATGTCGAAATTAATGTATCGGCAAGTTTGGACGAGCTATTTGTTACGAAATTCGATTTAAAATAGCGACTATTTTATTGAGCTGCTTTTTACTATTTGTAAAAATAGTAAATTACTATTTGTAAAAACTAGCATGCTTGATGAAATTTCAAACCTTTCAAGAATGTAAAAAACATTATTATTATTTTTTAATAAACAAAAACTAAAGTTACAAATATTCGGTGTGTCATATTTTAAATAGGAACATTAGGTTTTGATACGACTCGTGCCGATCAGCAAAACCCGTATCTCATCAATGATTGGATTTTTTATCTCATCTTAAGAATTGCAAGCAGCCTTCATCACAAACTGTAATGCGAATGCGTGTGAGAGATAGAGGCTACCACATCAAACTTACATTATGTATCTTATCTAGTGATACAATGACTATAGCTTTATATATACTGGACTAGAACTACGTATTATAAGTGCATTGCATCAGGGTTATGTATGACTGTCGTGTACAAACTAGGTCCACCAACATTTTTTTTGAAATGTTTTTTTCCTATTATTTTGTCACCTTTTTTGAATTCGCTTAATATAATATTGACATACATTTACCATATTTCCTTTGCAATGATTGAAATAATATGCGTTTGCTATCTACTATCGGGTTCTGCCGATTCATGCCGATCCACATACACGATACGCATACGATGTACAGCAGAATAGCATACAATGAGCCACTAAATTACCCGTAATCACTGTTAAGTGCCATTTAATTAAGTAGTGTTCAGGTGTAAACCGCATATTAGCGGATGTGAACAATAATGTAACGCGGTGTTAGGCACAGTTAAATAAGCGTGTTAGTAGATTAATTCAGTTCAGCAAACTATAAACTGCATTATTTCGATAGGTAAAAAAGTATTTCATGAAACCTAACGGAAAATCGATACTAAACTATACTAAACCACGCAATGTGACTTCGTCATTATTACCCTATTACTGGCCCGCTACAGAGCGCAGGTCTACTGTCAGAATGAGATGAGTTGTGGCTGTAGTCCCCTCACGCTGGCCAAGTGTCAATTAATATAATTCTTAAACCTCTGAGAACATTATGCAGAACTCTAAGGCATGCAAGTTTCCTCACGATGTTTTCCTTCATTGCTAAAGTAAACGTTATTTGATATCTAGCGTAATTTACCGTCACTTAATGTAATACAATACATGCATGATTCTGGCAGAATTCTTGGTATTTACGAGGTAAAGCATTTTAATACCTAAGTAAAGCTTTATATTGGTTGCCTGGCAGAGATCGCTATTAAGCGATAAGGCCGCCTTTTGTATTCCTACTTATTTAGATATTTCTGTTTTTATTATATTTTATATTTGTTAATGTTGTGGTATACAAATAAAGAGTTTAATAATAATAAAGTTTAATAAAAGAATAGAAATCAAATTAATAAAAGAACAGAGCTTGAGAAAGATTTAGAAAACAAATAAGGTACTAACACACGTGCTCATAAGTGCTAATAGAGCATGCTAAAACTAGCATACTCAGGACCTAGAGCATATAATACACACATAACATAATATTATTTTGATACGAAACTTATCATGTGCAATTCACTCATTTGCAATAGACTGAATTAAGACTACATATATACTATCATGCTTATGATTCACTTGGTACAGACCCGTTCAAAGTGCCCAAAAAATATAATATTTTAAAGTAATATTTTTAGGGTTTATTTGTGTCTTTATACCATCATAACTTCTGAACGAATTTGGATGTATGGGTTATCGTTAGAATACTAACATGTGACAATGACTAAAATACTTTTGTAAAAGAAATCAATAGAGAGTTACATTGACTGGACTAGATACTGTTAGTCCCAGGAAAACAAACGGGTCTCACGGGATTTGTAAAAAACTGTCATAAAAAGAAGCAGCAATAGCTAGTGAAATATATATTAAAGTTTTCAGATTTAAAAGTATTCTTTGTACTAAATTACTTATTGATTCAGCGGTTAAGCAGGTAACGTATACTACAAAACATAATATGTTTTGAATCCCATACGAACGTTTTTTCAGCGTAATAAAATAGATCCATGTCGCAGTTGGGCCGAGGATAAGTTACAAAGAGAAAAATTTCACAATAATAATATTAGTGTGGATGCAGCATAATTATAATCCACACATTATACAATTAAACTAAAAGCAAGCGAAACAGTAATGAGATATGCTTTTATTCGCATATCACTACACGCGTCACTGCGCATTAGTTTTTCGAACTGAATGGACTCCTTGTAGTGGAAGTAAGTTGAATACAACGTCACTGACACGAATACTGTTTGTTTTTTAGGACGGCTAAATGGCGTAAGTTTAGTGTTTGTTAGTTAAAGTCAGTTTTAGATTCTGTCATCCGCCACTTTTTCCAGCACGGCTAGGATGGGCAGGAGACAATTATATCCTCGGAATATCGAAAGGATATAAATTTATCTTCTCTCACAGCTTTTCAACTTTTCAAATAATATATGTGTATTATTATCCCTTTTCAGGGGATATAATCGGGGGATATAATTTTTATCTCCCGCCCGTGCTAGCTCTGCAGATGAATTTAATTTTTTTAACCCCCCCACGTGTCTTTTTGTTTGTGTGTGCCTGTCTGTGGCATTGCGTTCGAACGGATGAAACGATTGCAATTTTGTTTTTTTGTTTGAAAGGTGAATTAGTTCTAAGCTATGTTTGATGAAAATCGGTCCAAAATGGGCGCCGCTACAATATGGCGGTTATTTTTGCACAACTTTTCAACATGAGTATAAAATGAAAGGGCTTAAATATTTAGATTTTAATCTTATTTAAATTCCGCGGGTAGCGTTTATTTTCTCTGGATAGTCAAACATGGGTAGCAAACAATTAGCTATAGCTACACACATTTAAATATAGGCTATTAGAATTAATAATTCTGTCGATATTTTCGCTATTTTCCAACTATTTGCATTTTCACAATAGCGAGCTTTCGTCCTATATTCGCGATGCAAATGTTAAATTTTCTTAATTATAAAAGTGACAAAATTGGTTTAAGTGAATTGTTCTTAGTTATATATTAAATATTGGTATAAAAAAACACTATAGGTTTAATAATATAGCGGCATCGGCATCAGTAGTTTTGCTATAGTATAGTGACGTCCGATTGCGCTACACCACAAACCCGCGCCACCCGACGTTAGTACTTATCAAAGTAGTATAAATTAATGTAACATTGAAATAAGTTTGAGTTTGATTGAAATATAAAATTGTTATTTCGAGACTGGCGCAGTGGGCAGCGACCCTGCTTTCTGAGTCCTAGGCCGTGGGTTCGATTCCCACAACTGGAAAATGTTTGTGTGATGAGCATGATAGTTTTTCAGTGTCTGGGTGTTTATCTGTGTATTATAAGTATTTATATTCATAAAAATATTCAACAGCTATCGTAGTACCCATAACACAAGCTACGCTTACTTTGGGGCTAGATGGCGATGAATGTATTGTCGAAGTATATTTATATTTACCTCACCTAAAGTGCTTAGTTTAGCAAGCAGTAGGACATAACATGTCAACATCCCGCACGTGGTACCACGTAGAGAAAATGTCACTTGTTTAATTAAGATTAGTGTGATTTAGTTTCTAAACTAATATAGGTGATTTAAAAAAAAAAAACTCTGCAAGTTACGAACGTTCTTTTAACTTTTATTTTGTTTTTTTCGCTTTACAAATTCCGGAATAAGCGCGAGGAAATAGCTTCTATTTGGAACTTTTTTTTGAAAGTTTTAAATTTGCTTCGGCTTACCGAGCAACAATTCGTAGGGCATGTAACAGTGTGTCCAGCAACCTGAGGCGTAGCCTCATGTGCCTCTGATTATAACGGCGACTACGATCTCTAGGCCGGATCGCAACATTGCTGCTGGGCGGGAAACAAGGCAAGGCGTACATAGTAGGTACTTCCCCGGACAACTTTATCACAAAAATATCAGGCTAACTCATAAAAATAAAATTAAAAAAAACCCTGGATTATCGTAAAGATTTATTCAAAGTCAAAACTTATTTAGCTAAATAAAAGGCATTGTAGAGGTCTCCACATCTAGATGGCACTACAAAAATCCTGCATCGCGCTAGCGAAGTGTTCACGAAGAATGCCTATATATATACAACTTCCAAAAATGAATGTTCGGACCTCGGTCCCCGAGCACGATCACCCGCTTGGAGGATCTTCCTATTGTTACGGTCGAGCGTATCGCCATAGCTCCCGTACAGGCATTTTTTTGCGAAACGTTGGTAAATTACATCGGTTAACTTAATACAAGAACTGCTAGGGTTCCATAAGTGCCTGGGTCCAAGAAACCTATACCAAACTAACTGTATCTAAATATCAATTCCTATAAAGAATGCACCGTTAAATCATTTCCTCGTTAATTCGTTTCCATAGTCCGGAGAGATTGCAGTCTAGCGCTAAACTCTCTTCGAATAAAAAAAAACAGACTGTAACAGTTCAATACAAATCCACCATATTTTCCTTTTAAAGTTCCTTCTTTCGTCCAATATACGTGACGTAGCTCAGTACATACGTGCGGCGGTTCTGCGGGCTGAGCGAGCCAAGTCATTTGCATTTGAAAGCGATGAGCCCACCGCTTGTTTTTGTACGCCCTGCATATTAAAAGCATACGTTGCGAATTGCCTACCATTTAGACCAATCAATCCACTTTATATGGGAATGTACTTTTTGTGAAAGTTTAAGCTCAGTTAATAACTTTCTAGTTATAGAAGTCTGCCAACCTGCATTGGAGCAGCGTGCGGTGTTTATGTTCTGATTATGTTTTTCCCATCTGGCTGATGATGTTGATAAGTATAGCAGTGATAAGTTTATGTTAAGTAAGGTACCGTATTACCTAGTAATGATTAAGGTAATTTTTCATAATAATAATTGACGGACGCTGATGTTAAGTGTAAAACGATCGCATATAAACAGAGCTACACTTTACAGGGCATGCCAGGAACCCTGTCTCCATCTTCCTGAGGCATAGGTGTTATGTTTCATGTACCTGTAATTACACCGCCAACCGTAACCTTCAAACTGAAATGTGGTGTTTCAAATAATGCTGTTTGGCATAAAAAAAGAACTAAAGCAGTACTATATGCGCATTTAAGTAGGGTTCGATTGCTGGCAGGGGCTATTTGGGAAATTATAATTTCTGAATTTTCTCTGGTCTGGTCTGGTGGGCGGCTTTGGCCGTTTGGTTAGTTTCCTACCGACAAAGACCTAAGTATTTCGGGGCGATGTTGCGTAGCTATGACTTCCATACTCCCTAACAGGTTCGCCCGCTAACATCTTAGACTGCATCATCACTTACTAGGTGAGATTGCAGTCAACGGCTAACTTGTAATGTAATATACTGTACTTCACCGAACGAGCTTCACAAGCTAACGGACCCACTTTGGTGCTTCTAATATCAGTATAGATCTTAGTTGGTGATTTCTAGAAATAAAAGATGTTTAAAATAATACGTCGATTGATTGGGTAAGTTTATATATTACTAGTGGAACCCAGCGCCATCTGTTGGCTAATTTGTGAATAATCCAGGGTGCCACCCAAACGTATTCCAAAAAATTCATTCAAATCGGTCCAGCCGTCTAGGAGGAGTTCAGTGACATACACACGCACACAAGAAATATATATATAAGATTATCACTTACAGATATTGGCGGGAGTTCCTCGCTTTCAGCCTAATCTATCGCTGATAGCAAGCAGGCCTTGGGGTTTTTAAGAAGGCTATTTTACAGCTTCTCGAGTTATTATACATTTACACGCTAAAGCTTGATACAGCTTGCTTGAAAGCATCTGAAGCGTATGCAGTGCAAAGTAGTCTTTTATGCTTTTTACACCCGTTGTATACTGAAGTTCAAAGAACTACTCTTTTAAGTGATATTTACGGACTAGTCCACGAGTGATCAAGAGAATAGTTTTTTGGAATAGCTCTGCTTTGATGTTTTAAACTACCTATTTAACTCATTTAGGATAAGAATCTTCTTGTGTAAAAGGTGGCCAATATACTAGGAGTATATGAGCTAACAAACAAAAATTAAAATTCTTCTTCTGTAGATTCATTTAACAGAAACTTCTTCGGCGGCCATTTATACTACAGTGAAGGAGAAAGTGAGCTAATGGTTCTAGAGTAAAAATACATTTAATGTTGTAATCATATTTACAAAATATAAAATTCCCAATGGATTCTGCAGTTTTATCGAATAAAAGAAGAAGTCACCGTTATAAGAAAAATTCGCACGAATGCGATATGACATCAAAGTTTTCTTTATGAAGGCAATAAATGTCGTTATATTGAAATATGATTTCAGCTAAATTTCGGAAATTTATTATGCAAATATTGAAAAAGAAATAGGTATTAATTTCTCAATTCCGTACAAATTAATTATTTTTTCATTATTATATCCTTAGTATACTTACCTACAGCTAGCCATAGCGTATACTCAGTCCGTCCGTCCGTCCATCTGTCTGTCTGTCTGTCTGTCTGTCTGTCTGTCATTCTGTCTGTGTGTCAGATTTATATACATTAAAACAAATGTATTGATTTGTTTATTGTTATAACCTTGGTAGGTATACTTACAGCAAGCCAAAGCGTAAACTAAGTTATTTACATCGAATTATCAACAGATAAGACCCCGTTTTTTATTTTTTCCGGTAAAAAAATTGTGTGATTTTTATCTTAAAACCACGCAATTCACATATACTTACTGAAAGAAAACATTTTAACTATTCAAGAAAAAACAAAGTGTGGAATATAGTTTTTACTTTTTAATTTATACGTAGAATATTAAAGTTATAAGCATACACAGTTTAGTACTTTAGTCTAACTGAGTTCACTTGTTTACGGTACACATGTGACACAAAGGCTTCGACGGCAGTCGACTGAGTTGAAGTTTTAAACCAATAACAGGTTTACATTATATCGTTTCTAGCAATTTTAATTGCTTCTCTTAAACTTGTATATGCAAATACTAGCCATTTCCCGCCCGCTTCGCTAGGCGAATTGAAAAAGGAAATAAATTACATTTTATGTTTCATTTTTATTTTATTTTTTCATATTTATATTATCCTTTTTTTTTATTTTTGTATGAACATAAATAGGCCCCGCGGATAGAACTGTAAGCATCGATATTGTTTAGACTTACTCAAATTCCAAATTCCATCGATTTAGCCTGTATCTTTCATCCAGGTGATTTTTCTCACTAATATTCATTGTAACTTTCAATGTGCAATCATTATAACATTTCCGTGCCTTTCTTCCAAAAATTAATAATAATTGACATCTAGAAAAAAATTTGAAATGAGCATTGAAAGTTTAAGTTAAAGTCATTGCAAGTTAACTAAAATTTTCTCCGTGACATCAATTTTTTATAGAAAATTAATTGTGCATGTTTATTATGAATTCTATTGGAATAAGTAACTAAATTTCTTTTCCACATCTCATGTGCTTGGAAAATGCATTCATTTTAATCTGTTACATTTCCGCGATCCCGCAATAAAATAATTCGTCGGTTATGTAGTCTGCAAAAGTAAAATGAATGTAAAATTCTTAGTCCGTTGATTGGATAGCTACATGTAAAGTTAAGTTTTTGAAACCTCTCAATGACTTTTTCTCCGCTGCCAAAAAGACGATTGTTGTAAGGAAATACACGAATATCCCTACATACACGAAGATCCCCACCAAATTTGGAGTCTGTAGAAGTTACAGGCTAGAAATAAAAATTTTAGATTTTAACACCCACCCCCGCAATTCCTGTCGGAAGTAGACTTTATTGAAATCCATTTTGAGATGTTCTTTATGTGAATAATAAAAGATTCCTACCATATTTAGAATTTTTAGAAGCTATATTTCGAAATTGAAATTTTTTATTGTTAACACCCACCCCCGCGAACCTTATCGGAGGTGATTCATTGTAAAAACCGCTTGAAGATCATTTTTATATTACATATAGAACACTCTCACTAAATTTGGAGTCTATAGGAGCTATCGCTTGGAAATTGAAAATTTTCATTGTTAACGCTCCGCAATCTTCTTTGAGGTGGGATATCGTAAAATTTGTTCATAAATCATTTTTACATCACTTATAGAAAATTCCTACAAAATTTGGAGCTTGTAGGAGCTTTTGCTGGAAAATTAAAAATATTAATTGTTAATACCCACCCCCGCAACCCCCCTGTGGGGTGAGCTATCGTAAAATTCGTTCATAGCCTATTTCTACACCTCTTACAGAAGATTCCTACCAAATTTGAAGTCTATAGAAGCTATAGTTTAAAAACGGGAATTGTTCATTGTTAACGCCCCCGCAATCCCCTTTGGGCAATGAATTTCTTAAAATCTATTCATAGCTGACCTCTACATAGCAAAAGTAATATTCCTACCAAGTTTCACGTTTCTAAGTCTTATGGTTCCCGAGATTTCGTGGTGAGTGACTATATTGATGGGAATTCTTCGATTATCATCGAAATTTTTAACTTATTATCGGGCGTTTTTTAAAATTTTCTTACATACAAAACTTTCTCCTGACAATTCTGAAGATAAAAAAAAGCCCAATTGGTCCAGCCGTTCTCCACTACCGTGAGTAGATTCTTAGCTGAATGTAAAAAACCATAATCCGTTTAATACACTCTGTTGAAATCCATGAAAACAAAAGAATCAAGAGAAAATGCTTATCTTTTATTTTTATTAGCGGGATAAATGTTCATAAAAGTAAAACAGCAATAAAAAAATGAAGGAATGTTGGAATTCAAAAAATAGATAGCCATAAACCATCTAGGAAAAATTTCGCATCGAATGGTAGTAGTTTCATGTCGATACGATCAGTGGTTTAGGCCTGATTGAGCCTCAAACGAAGACCATTTTCATTATATATATATAGATGTTATTTAATTGCTTAAAACGTGTGTGCCGGGGATTCAAACTCAGTACCCCCAAAATCAATACCTTATTGTTTTGATTAGTTGGGCAAGAACCTATTACTTATCATGATAAACATGATTATTTTAAAGTGAAGTATAAAAAGGGAAGTATTTCTGAAGTACTAAACTCCTGGTTAAATTTGTAGCAAATTTATTATTAAAAGCAACATCCTGCTTTATCGGAAAATTCATTTCAACTAGAAATATTTAAAAGCAACTCGCCCGCTGGCAGTATTTAAACCTGAACCACAAAAACAAATAGAGTACTAAAGATTTATTCCTTAAATAACAGCGGAATGAATTCTTTGATATTAATGAAGCATAAATATAGTGCTGATTTTTCTGAAAGTTCTCAATCTAAGGTAGTCTATGAAATCTCACTACTTGTAAATAATTTCTCAATCGATATTTTAATTACTTTGCTGGTAAGATTGTGCTGCAGTCATGAAACTGAAATGAAGGTTATTTTAACTGTATTATTGGTTGGTTTTATTACCATCGCACACCGTATTATTTCCACTTAGCAAATCATCAAGCATGCGATAGTCCGTCAAACACTAGTCTAATTACCGAATGAAATATTTGAGATGTCTCTCAATAAGTTCAATGTTTATATAAAACGTAAGCTTACAGAAAAATCCTATTATAACGTTAAAGATTACTTAAATGATTAAAAAAACTTGAGTGTGAATTGCTCTAACTTCATAGCTTAATATAAATATACTGTGAGATGGTGATAACATAAGAAAAATTAGCCGGCTAAATTAGTTGTGGGCTCTTCTTAGACCTGGGCGCGTTTGGAACCCTCGTATCTTTAGGTTTAAGTTGGCGAACGAAGTTATCAATCACCATTCCCTTACAATTATGTAAACATATTATATGTATGATCGCTTCATAGGCCTACATCCATAAAGAAATTTTGAATTTAAAATTTGACTTCATACAGAAAATGGACAAATCTAGCACATGTGTTCTGTTATTTCCTTCTAATACTTTAATAGCGAAACGTGTTTTGATCCTATATCAGTAATTCAGGTATTGATTAGATTATTTAAATAGCACACATAGTATTTTTTCCTAAAAAACTTTTCATTCGATTCTTCATTTTGAGCGAAACGATGTCACGAAGTTTTCCGAACGCTGCCCATCTGACTCGGCAGTTCACTTTTGTCGCGATATTGGACCCACCTATCTGGATCGTGTGTCTTAGATATTAATATTTCTAGGCCTAAAACTTTGTAGATCAAAAAATACACAGCAGTAATATACGAATTATTTATACAAGACCTAGTCACACAATGATCAAAATAACATTTGCTATGCTGCACCTAATTTTCTATTCAAGAGCTATTTCGAATTAGCTCTCTCAGATATTCTGAGATTCAGATTCATAGCTCGAAGCGTTGTGTCATTTACTGGAAATCTCAGGGGATTTGCATTGCTGCATAATTTGTATTATTATGACGTTATTATAGTCGGTGCCTACCTTTGAAGCGAAACACGAGTTTACTTACCTTATACATGGTTAAGGTAAGTATTAAGTATTAAGGTATGGTTAAACAAGATATTAAGGTAGTAAAGGAGAGCATCAAAAGAAGCAAAACACATTCCCTTTTTTTTAAATTAAATTTGTAATTAATTCACTCACCCCACCCGAAAATGAACTATGCTTTCACCGCTCATTTAATACAATGTAATGAATAAACTTAACTTGAATATTAATTATAAGTAAACCTTTTTACATCGATTTTGGAATTTATATGCCCAAAAAATTGACAATAAATTACAGTTTTTAGAAGGTAGTAGATAGTTTATAAACTAAAATATGCCGTCCATAACGAAAAGGGGATAATTCCTTTTTTTTGCTTGGTTGTTGTTTCAGACAATTGATTTAACTTATAATCATGTAATGAGTTTCGTTCCGATTGATAACAACTAAGATACTGAAACGGTTCTAGTTAGGTCTAGTAAAAGATGGAACACGTAATCACAAATTTATTTAGGGTAACAAGGTCAGCGGTCGTGGGTGAAAGGGCCCGTCAATTAGTTCGCTTCCAAATTCTGCAGCGGGCGAGTACTGCCCTTGTAGCCGTTGATTGCGTGGCCCAGAAGGATCAGGCGAAGACGAGGTGGTCTTCAGCTGCACCCGGAGATCGGCGTCGGAGGTGACGTCGACAACAACAGGGAGTCTTGAGACTTGAGACTTGAGGCGAGGCAGGCGAAGACGAGGTGGTCTTCAGCTGCACCCGGAGATCGGCGTCGGAGGTGACGTCGACAACAACAGGGAGTCGAACCCGGAACTTGAAACTTGAACTCGAAACTTGAAACTCGAAACTCGAAACTCGAACCCTGGAATTTTCGTCCAGCGTGTGAAAAATAATTCCGCTTCAACTCGTCTGATTGCGAACACGTGGCTCAGCTAAGCGGCAAGCACTGCGCAAGATGGCGGATGCGTTGTTCACAATCAGACGGAGTTTACATTATGAGAGCGTGAGAAGCATTAAAATAAAACAAAAGACATTAAGACTAATATTAATTAAAAGATAGCAAATAGCAAAAGGTACGTGAGGTTATTAGCAAAATACAGAGAACTACTATAGTATGAGAATCTGGGAATTTATCGAAATAGGAAACTTAATTATAAAAAAAAAAGGAATTAAAACATTTAGATGAAATTTTAACAAAGAATATGCAAGGATTAAGCCAAATATGATCGATTGCATGGGTCAATGTGCGAGAACAAAGAACAAAGGCAACGAGCGTAATGGCCGACCCGCATGCGTGTAATTTACCTAATTAAAAGATATTCTAACGTCTAAACTTTAAGGAATCGTTCAACACTTACCCGATACACGGGGCCTAGATAGCATCCCTAAGGACTAAGGCAAAAAAAAAACAGTAATCAAGTGAGAGTCGTAAGAAAAATAACGCGGCGGCGGCCGCACAGCGGCCGCGCGGCGTCCAGCCTCTAGCAGAGACCTGGGCGACTGACGAGCCGTTCGAAGTTAGAAAGCCGCGAGCGCGGTTGGTCCCCGCGCACCGCTCCCCTCGCGCCGGGATACCAGTTTCGCGACATTTCGGAAGATTGCCCGCGCGCAAATTCCAACAATATTATTATAAAATTTATGTAACGTAATTAAATAGACATTTATTACGTTACAATACCATGGGGTCTCATACAAAATTGAAGTGTATATATCGAAAATGCACCGGTATTCATATCAATATACCCGCCGGCTCAATGTCTCGAACATTGGCTGTGAATCGAATATTATTTTAATTTAATTATAACTATTTTTTTATGAAATCAATTTTATTAGCACATATGCTAAAATGCTAATAAATTTCACAAAAAATCGAGCCAATATAAATTTATAGTTATCAGACGTTTAATTATTTACCCGCTTTAAAAAATAACTGTAACGCTCTACAGAATTAAAACTGGAACTTTTTTATTTAAAAATTATTATTTAGGTACTACGCATCTGTTTGGAAGAGAAGTAATACTAGTAATCTGTCCATAAAAGACCTTTGACACTTTGCAGATTTATAAAAAGAGTTGCAAATCCCAATGTCCACAGTTTCAAGTAATACTTTGATAGTGTGAGGTTTCGAAGAAGGCAATATTGCTTTATCCCGGGGATTAATTTGGCATGTCGCCCGCTCGACCTTTATTAAACAGCTACCAGAGGTCAGCGCTAATAGAGTCATAACTTTGATAAAAATGCTTTGACGGCAGAAATTTTAGCCCAGTAGGTACTATACGGCTGGTTGTTTTAAATTAATTATAAATTAAGTTAACACATTCTATAAGACTGTCTGTTATCTCTCTACGTACGTTAGAAATATTATAATTATTGCACACAAACATAAAATAAAGACTAAACCAAATAAAAGAGTACAAAAATTGTAGGCATGCAAAGCCGGCCTTACTGCTGGAAGCAATCTCTTACAGGCAAACTCCGGCTGAAGGAACAGCTGCAAGAGAGCGGGATACTGCAATTATATATACATATATATTTGAGAATATATAGACATACATAAAGAAAGATATAAATTTTGATAACAAAAAAGCATCCTCTTTGCTACTACTACTCGTCTGCCCGTCTGCCTATGATGGGCGTGATGATGATACCAGACCCTCCCGTTGGGAGAGTCCTTTACTCTGGTGATGATAATTCGAGGCATGTAGGAAAGTATATATAAATGTTTTTTTATTGTTATCTATATTTTATATAAAAAAAACAATCTTATGGATTTCAGAGTTCGCGAAATTCGAGAAATTTTTGGGTTCAGCTCTCTACTGAATATATTGTTTACGAGCTAGCGTTTGGGGACAGGAATAAGGTCACAGATGCTTAAATCTGGTACTTGCCTTCACGTATATGTCAAAATTATGTTTATACGGGTCAGTTTTACGATAATATATACGATAACATTATGTATGTACTAGCTGTTGCCCGCGACTTCGTCTGCGTTTGATTTTGTTTTTTGGTGTGGCATTAAATTTAGGTGTAGATCTAAAAAAAATTAAAGTATGTAGTATCGCTAAAGCTTACATGAGAGGTTTGCTGCTGTCCACTGAGGAGTTCTGCCTTCTATCTCCAACCACAGTTTGGGCAAAATTAAACACATATTATAACCTCTATAGTACAAAAACAATTATTTAAATCGGTTATAATTTGTCGGAGTTATGGCGTAAAATCGTCAAACACTGATTCCCTCTCCCAAAGGAACCAAACTTAATGTCGGGATAAAAAGTATACAATATTACTTCTAATACTTCCAAAAATATGTGTACAAAGTTTCATGAGGATCGGTTAAGTAGTTTTTGCGTAATAGCGAAACAAACAAACTTACATTGACATTTATAATATTAGTCAGTATAAGTATAGTATGGGGATAATAGAAATAATTTTCTGTTTTGTGAGAGTTAATGATGGGATGTTAACAAGCAGCTTTGTCTATACACTTTTGTATTAATACATTCATAAATACTTCTTTTGCTTTGAACAGTATAAGGGTGCTGCCCTTTAAAGCCCGATGGCTAGACACAAGCCTCCTTTCTCAAAGAAGAGTGAATATGTTTATAACATATACCAACACCACTGCTCTTATAAGGAAAGGTTGTCTCTATAAGACTTTTGCTACTGTTTGTTCGTTAAAGGAAAAAAGGTTTCATTTTTTTTTGAACCCTCAAAAACCATAGTACGAGTAAGTAGACATAACGTACAAGAAGTGAATTTCTTTCTTTTGTTTTCTTACGTTATTTGAGATATAAAAGAAAGAACGTAAGCATTCTTCTACTTGTTTTATTTAATGGCTTTTCGTTATGCAAAACTGTGGCATCTTCTCCCGAAACAAAACTATTTTAGTAAAGAATGTAAGCTTGTCAAAATTTCATTTAATTTATACAAGAGGCAGTGGCGTAGAAGGGGGTTTAAAAATGCAGAACCTCTTTACTCAAGTAAACAAGCGCTCCGTTCTCGCTTTCTTCTTGACGCTTAGTATCTTATCCAAAAGTTTGTTTATATATGCAAAGTTCTGTAAATAGAGTTTAAATTTGTAGCGAGGAAATACAAAGGCGAAATTTGACTTTGAGAGATAACACAGTTTACACTAAAATAATAATGTAAATGCGAATGTGTTATCGTCATCATCATTATATCAACCCATCACCGGCCCACTGCAAGGCACGGGTCTCCTCACACATTGCAGGGGTTAAGTCCGCCACGCTAGCACAGTGAGGATTGGTGGATTCCACAAACCTTTGAGAAAATTATGGAGCCATGCGGGTTTTTCACAATGTTTTCCTTCATCGTTGAAAGAAATGAAATTTCAATTGCTTAAAACGCACATAACTTACTAAGTTAGAAGTGCGTGCTGGGATTCGAAAGTGAAATCGAATCCTACCCACAGTGTGCTATCAACACTTCCGCATTATTTGTTGCTTCGCATAAACATAATATGTGCTATTTTAGATCCGGCTATGTCACTATATCCCTGCAATCATCATCAAACTTTGTGAATTCATTTTAAATACTTAATTATCTAAAGATTAAATTATTTAATAAATCGTATTGTCAGTTACGATTGATGCGGCTAATAGATGGTTGCGTATGAATCTGAAAAGAAAGCTTGGAGTTTCTCTACGTTATTATAAATCTGGAGGTCAATAGAAGGACTAGAGTCAACAGCTCAAGAAGTCACACAATTTATGTGGTATTGGGCGGGACATATAGCGTGGAAAACTGTTTGACGCTAGGGTCCCCAGGAACTAGAATAGCAACCCTGCACCGGTAAACATAGTATGTGTAGAACCCTTTCCATGTGGAGATACGAGGTAAACGACTCAGACTCGTCGCAAGCAGCACCGTGAAATTTGGAACGCCATTCAAAAAACCTATGTCCAGCAGTGAGCGTTCGTCGATTGTTATATAATGACGATTACGATGATACTAATTAAAGATTTTAAAAGATTATTTAATATTATTTCAACATCTAACATTTGCCGTTTTATATTCATTTTTCTATCTTGTGGGCATGGAAGCGCATCCGGGTGCTCCCAAACAGCCTTGTCAATAAAATCATCAATTGTATGTTGACCTCCCTGGAACTTATGTTACAAAAACTCATATTTCTTTGGTTCTTACAGCCTACCGAGGTAAGTTTATTCGCAAACTCATCATCATCAGGTTTAATATCCAAATGCTAGACAGAGGCCTTCATTTCTCAAAGGATCCAGGATTGGTAATATGATACCAAAATTAGATTTTTAGTGATTAATATTTGACTTTTTTTGCGAATTGAATTTTATTTTAAGAAGCTAGAAGAGAATAAAAGCGACGTGTTTGAAATTGCCTTTTACACAAAGCCAGTAGCGACGAGAGGGTTAAAAATGCAAAACCTCCTTACTCGAGCAAACAGAGTCTCTATGTTAGGCGCTTCGCGGCGAGATTGGTCACGTGTGATGTTATAAAGTTTTCACTTTTGCATATCGTGGACTTGCTCTTTTAAATTTTTATCAATTTTATCAATAACAAGGGATAAATAGTTCAATGATAGGTATATGAGTATTAGTTGACTTCTTGATTTAATATTTCTATAGTACAATTATTCTAAATTTATAAATGCAAAAGTATGTTTGTTTGTTTGCCTTTCCTTCGTGCCTTAACTAAGCACCTTGATTTTAAGCATAGAGTTGATTGAAAAGGCGGTTGGTAATATAGGCTATATATCGCAGGATAAGGTAATAAACGCGGATGAAGAATACGGGCAAAAGTTAGTAATCAAAAGAACTATTGATTACTTGATTAAGGTGTTGTATTGAAATTTTTTCAAATTCTGTTCTGGAGAAAGCATTCATAAGTAATAAGAGTGAGGACAAGTACCCTGACACAAAGTCCGTTGCTGCGACGAGAGGGTTATAAAATTCAAAACTGCACAAAACGCAAACAAACTTCCTATGCTCAGCGCTTCGCGGTGAGTTTGGTCACGTGTTACTTATGTTATAAAGTAATCAGTTTTTGACATCGTCGTTTTATATCTTATTAAAAATTTTAAATTACTAATGTGGCCCACGCCTTCGTTTTGCGTCGTGATGTAATGAATAAGATGTAAATATGTTACCAGCTGATATCCGCGAGATCCTACGGGACCCGGGATAAAAAGTAGCCTTTGTGTTAATCCAGGGTATAATATCTCTCTGTTCCAAAATTCTGCCAAATCGATTTAGTAGTTTTTGCTTGAAAGAGTAACAAGCATCCATCAGATATTTTCAGGTAAAAAGTAGCCTATGCTTTTTCTATATATACTGCTTGTGATACTCGTATATGTGTGTATATGTGTGTGCTATTCCAGATCTAAATATAAAACGATCTCTGTGCTATTATATCCCTTCAGCCGTTCTGGGGTGATTGAACATCCATCCAATCTTTTACATAAGTAATATTATATAGAAGTATTGATAACACATCATTTCAACCAATCGACGTCCACTGCTGGACATAGGTCTTTTGTAGGGAGTTCCACAATACACGGTCCTGGGCCGCTTACCTCCAGCGGTTCCCAGCCACTTACCTGATGTCATCTTTCCACCTCGTTACGGGCCAACCTACGCTGCATTTACCGGTGCTGATTTTATTGATAACACAAATTCATGTTCATTTTAATGGCTCAGTAGTTTTTATCGATTTGTTCAGGTGGTTTATTAATTAAAATAGTCACTTTCATTACGTTTTAAAAACTCAATGCAATCACTGCTGTCAAACGTCACTTCTGTTTAATTATTGTATGGAAAAATGCCGTTTGACAGCAGTGATTAAAAGATTTACGCCTGTCGCAAGCCTGTCGCGAGATACGTTATTACCCTGCGGATTCGGTTTATGAGGTGTACAATGTGGGTACATGCTAATATTGTAAATGAGAAAGTGTGTCTGTTTGTTTGTTACCTATGTTCAGCTAAGCCGTTAAACCGATCTTAGTGAAATTTATCTCACGTATAGCTTGTATCCTGGAAATGGATATAGGATAATATTTATCCTGTAAAAACTGCTGATACAGGTTACCAGCGAGATTAACATAGCATTTATTACCTGTTCATTACTGGACCGTTTAACTTATCTTTGTGAAACTTTGCGTATAAATAGATTGAATCCTGGAGACGGCCATAAGGTACAATTTACGGGGATACATAAGGGGAAATAAAGACTTCCTGCGGTACTAAAAAAACTCATATTAAGTCATGAATAGTTACTTCCCAATAAACTGAAGATAAATGAATTTGGTCAAATATAAAGCTAAGAGATTTTTAGAATAGAATAGAATAGAATTTGTTTATTTATCAGAACAACACAAACAGACTTACATACGGAGTAACTTAAACATTTAGGTAGTACTTATTTAATAATAGCTTAAGTCTAAGATTTGTGTCGTGCCAATAAAAAGGTTCTGACTCAGCTTAATGTTCCGGATACTAAGGTACCCACAACGCTGGTATTCTGTCAGTACCTAATTATTAAATAGTTTTAAGTTTCCCGTATGTAAATCTGCTTACCATATACGCTGAAGACCATAAGCGGCCTCCATTGATGACGTCATTAATCATACTCTGCCCAGGGATAGGATTTCCAAGGATATCAACTTCCTGTACAAAGTTTACTCTCTTATTAAAATTAAAGTGTTTAATATTCAGATTTTCTTGATTATTTTTGATTTGTTTGTCACTGATCATCATAATTCTCAGCCAAAACCATGTCCCAGAGGTGGGCATGGTCATCCTCTCACTATGTAGAGACAGTTAATAATAGACATTTATTTGTTAAAAAAAATTCAAAGCAAATTATAATGTACTTAAATTAATTATAATCAAATATATCAATGTCACAAAAATATATTTAAGAGCAACCTAAAGTAACCGACGTTTATGTTGCTTAGCCAGCATTTTTTTTTTTTATAAATCACCAATACAAAGCCATAATTAAAACTTAAAAAAAAACTAACGCACAATTGATAACAATTCTCAAGTTGTCGCGAACTTCTGATCTTAAGTCTTTAATTTGAACTTAAGATGTTCGCCTCATTAAGTCCACCACAAACTTTCTATTCCCTCGGAAACTTCTACTTAAAGGAAGTTTACTTGAAAAGCCGCGATAGATTAGTTGCTACAATGCTTGGATCCCCACAAATTCGCAGGATTCCATTCTGTGCTCCAATTCTCTATGACCTTAACAGCGAGAAATCCATTTTTTACTGACTTCCAGAACGAGAAGTTATCATTTTATTAGTGAATGACCACATTATACATTCCTTTTATCATTTCTTTAATCACTGGCAGTATATACACTATCATTTTATACTGAAAAGAATCTTGCAAAAGAAAATCCTGACCAATTGTTTGCAGCACTTCGTTGAGTATAACAATACATTATACAAACACCGACCGCAGACTCGGCCGGATTATGATAATGATGTCGTTGCAACGAAACAAAAGTGGAACAATCCTTCGGACATGAAATCCATTGCAATAAAACTGCAAGACCGAAAACCTGCCTGAAAAACGTGTTAACTACCTTTTTCCATACTAATATTAATAATGCAATGGTGTTTGTTTGTCCTACCTTTACACCCTAACTAACCCAATCAACTTGATTTTAGTCAGTGGAAAAGACGGAAAATAAAAACGGTCCCAAGAAGAAAAAATGCAATATTCCAACTGAAAACAAACAATTAAAAAGCGCTATTGCACTGTAATACCCCTGGTGTTATAGAAAGATTTTCGGCATCGTACCGTAACGTAAAATACTGAGATGTTTTATTTCTATTAAAATTGTACCAAAACACCTTCCCATTCCTAATGTTACCTGATCTAAACCAACTTATCTATAAAACTGATTAAATAATACATTATTTAACATTAAACCTCAGAATTTAGCTAATAAATCTGGTGTCAAACCAAGGGGCTCGGGTGTCTACGTGAAAATTCCAACTTAATCAGAAAACATAGCATTAACATACATCAAAAGATAGGTTAGGTTAAATAAAGCTGAAAATACCTTTCTAGTAATAGAAATTCCGCAGTGTATATGTCAAAGCTAGAAGTTTTGAGACAAAAATTCACTATGTCCATATTACGAAGAAACTCCCAAACCAACTCCCGCCATATAACTTAATATGCATCCACCTTTATATTCCAAGTGTAACTCGCACTGACATGTTTATTTCCCGGGCGTATTCATACCAGTTCCGGGAATGTCTCTTTGAATTTTTCACGTTTCTCAAACTCGTGCATGTGGTCTTCGTTCGTTTTTCTAGAATATAGCATTTTACCTCTAACAGCGTCGAGTAGTGTCATTTTATATCCTTCCTCGAAGTAAAGTAAAGACAATCCTTTTATCTGTTTATTGTTAATTCAGCTGGTCAGAAGGATTTCAGCCAATGTTTTTATTACGATCTACTAAGAGGATTTACAGAGAAATAAAATAAGTACAACAAAAATCTGCTACTAACAATTTAAAAAAGGATTTAAGCGGTTCAATTCTCACTAACGGGTAAGGTACCCAAAACGCCCCTTTAAAACACTACACTTAGCCGCTGGGCTAAATAAGCGCCAGCTCTCGAGTCGCCAGACGATGAAAAATAGAACAGTAAAATTTATGAAATTTTCTCGTGACCGATGACCATGAGCGTAGTCTCAAACACAGGCTCCTCAATTCTCTATTTCATAAAGCTGAAGTATCATGTATTTTCTTATAAATTCATTACAGGAAATCGAAGAAGTCTGTATTTTAGATAATGTTGTAATAAAACGTATAAAAAGTTCTAACTTAGATTCCAGGAACACGGAACTACGGGGAAAATAAGCATCTTCATATTTTACATATAAATCATCATACACACTCCAATCGCTGGATACAGTAATATCATTCTAATCTCGTACTAGAATATATGGCGTTGTCTACGTTATTCTCATTTTTAGACCAGACTTGTATTTTCAGGCCTTTAAGAACTGTGCACTGTTCTGTTTAGAACGGGACTCTTTTGGAACCCAAGTTGATTCTGTTTACTTTAACGAATATAACAGGTGCCACTCACAATAATGAAATCTTTTGTGGTTATGCCTGTGACACCTGTACGCATATAAGAAGTTATACCTACTTTTTACTGTCCCATCCTTATACATATTTGAACTTGTTCTATTTCTAAAAAACAATAAGAATTTATTTGAGCGACATAAACGAGAACGCTGTAGGGATGAGTTTAGATTTCCCCATCACAAAACCGCGTTCTTTAACAAAAGTGTCTGCGTGATGGCTATACAAACATACAATAAGTTACCAAAGATAATAAGGGAAAATAATTTAATTAATTTAAAAAAACAGTGTTTTAAATTTTAAGTTAACTGAGTTAAAAATATTAATGATTTTTATAATTAGTTTAAATATTACATTTAATGTAATAGTTTTAAATAATTAACTTTATTCTTTAAAATGTAATAGTTTGTAATTGTTGCACGCCCAAAGTGGCATTATACATTGGACTGACCTGAGTAATATGTAATAAATGAATTTGAATTTGAATTTCTTTCGGTCGCAAAAGCGTTTTTAAGCCTTCAAACAAATAACAACTTTCGAAAAACATGTAAATAATTAAACTAGAATAATAAAACTGAGAATTCAATCATCAGGCGACTATAAAAATTTCAAATTCAAATTTCAAATTGAAATTCATTTATTTCAAGTAGGCCTACTTTATAAGCACTTTTGAAACGTCAAGTATGTATGTTTGTAGTGACTCTACCACAGGTTCGGAAAGCAGATTCTACCGAGAGCCGGCACGAAACTCAGTAGATGCTCTTTTCCAACATAAACATTTACAATCATTTTTCTATCTTGCGGGAGATGAGAGCGAGGCTGGCTGCTTCCAATCTACCTTGTCATTAAGGAATTCATCAAATGTATAATAAATAAATGTTCGTTGCAAACTCAGGTTTGTGCCATTTTAACTATTATGAATTGTAATCATTGCTAATTAACCTACCTTAGTTTTGATCTGATAAAGTCTTTGCATGTATGATATTTTGTAGACCTACTCCTTTAGATCTCAATTTTAATTTTAGAGCGTATGGTCGACCAAGCAAACATTTTCCATATTTATCGATATTAACCTTTCTAATACCCATACTACATACATATTATTCGGTATATATTTAAGTATCTACGTTCGCATTTGTATATATTCAACAAAAACTATTATGTTCCGGAGCATTGGAAATGTTAGTCTGAAATTTAAATAAATGGGCTTGCCTGGAATTACTAGCTATTCCTTAGGGATTAAAGTGAACAAAAGTGCTTTTCTATTAGTTCGCTGTAGAACCACCAAAGTAGCCAGAACTTCTTGCTAACCACTAATGGAAGTAGCAATTTCTTTTACTAATTAACTATTGAAGGTAGCTGCAGTAATAGTAACATTAAGTAACGAGTG
The DNA here is from genome assembly GCF_905163445.1 of Pararge aegeria. Lineage (NCBI taxonomy): Eukaryota > Metazoa > Arthropoda > Insecta > Lepidoptera > Nymphalidae > Pararge > Pararge aegeria. The sequence continues at coordinate 12,842,654 of NC_053192.1, forward strand.
AGCAAAAGTTGCAATGCTCCCAGCAATGGCAAAATTAGAGACTATAGGTATACAGTATTCCGTAGCGAAATGCTACGGTCGAGTTTCACTCAGTACGAAATGCACGTTCTGTGCTCTTTATGAGTGCTACGTAAATAAACCTCACTAATTTATTAGACATTTAACATTCTCTTGCTAGTTTATTACTTCATTCCGACAAATATTTTTTGCGGATTTTATATTTATTTATGCTGATATTTTTTACATAACGAAATTATTGGCATTAAAAAGTTTCAGAGAATCATTATTTTTATCAACAGATTCAGTGAAAAATTCTTTTTTCGCAATCAATGCTTAAAAAAAGGAAGCCTAGTATGTCTGTTTATTGATCTCGAGAACCAAAGTTCCATTACCGGATTGAACCAAAAAACAACGGGTCCTTATTGCGTTTTTCTGTCATAACCTATTGTCAACTCCCGTACCCCGGAGCGCACGTTAAGTAGTTAATTTCAAGTTCTTCTTAACATTAATGTATGCTTTATTGTAAAAAGTCATATATTACCTACATTATAATTTGCACTCGAATTTTCAGTTGGCTGTAAGTTTAGGTTTTTTTAAAAGTTAGTTGTGCTTTATATAAATTAAACGCCTGTAGAGCATTTTTACACGACGACATTATCCTGTTTCAGACCTAGATTTGTAAATGACCGCAAAATTTTACAATCTGCTACAGTTTAGCGTTTGGAAGTCATTTTAGCTCGAGTTTGAAACGTCACTACTGCGCGTGTGCAAATGCTCTAAATCCTAACAATTCCTCCAAAATCTAGAACATTCTTTGTCACAGTTTAATCGCTAAAAAACACAGTTTCTCAAAGCACTGATAAATCGAGCCGTACCCCCGGAGCCTCGGGAATCTCGTTAAAGATCTGCAAAGGCAGAATTTGTGAGATAATAACTCAATCTAAACTAGACTACAATTGTGTCGTCTGAAGTTACCATTAATTTCGCTTAGATAAGATTTATACTTTGTAAAATGGAACAGGAAAATTTACCGCATTTTCATCTTCGTTAGCACTACGCGGTCATATTGGTATTTTTGAAGGTAAGTTTATATCAAGACTCTACTGAGTACGTGGTTAGGGAGCTCAATCAATCAATCGCCTTATCTGCCTCAATGCGGGTTGGCGGGCTAAAACGATTTCATTACGTCATGTTACTTACAATAACAGGAACCGACGTCTTAAGCTGCTTTCAGAGAAATGGAACTCATTCGTGTTCTTCGTAGAGCAACGCCTACTTCTTTAATCCAAATTGATCCTGAGAAATTTTAATAGTCAGCTGAAACCCACGGATGAGATTTTTGCTGACCCGGGATACAAACCTAAATCCTGGAGCGTATCTCTATAGTAATATTACAAAGCTGTACATGTTCTATGATTTATTTAAATGCACTAATCTCAGGACCTACTAGTGTAACGTAATAAATGTCTATTTAATTTTATAAATTAATATTGTTGGAATTTGCGCGCGGGCAATCTTCCGAAATGTCGCGAAACTGGCATCCCGGCGCGAGGGGAGCGGTGCGCGGGGACCAACCGCGCTCGCGTCTTTCTCACTTCGCACGGCACGGCAGACGCCCAGAATTTCTACCAGAGACTGGACGCCGCGCGGCCGCTGTGCGGCCGCCGCATTTTTTTTTCCTTACGACTCTCACCTGATTGCTGCTTTTGCCTTTGACCTTAAGGCTACTTACCCTCGAGCTATCTAAACCCCGTGTATCGGGTAAGTGTTGAACGTTTCCTTAAAGTTTAGACGTTAGAATATCTTTTAATCAGGTACATTACGCATGCGAGTCGGCCATTACGCTCATTACCTTTGTTCTTTGTTCTCGCACATTGACCCATGCATCGATCATATTTTGGCTTAATCCTTGCATATTCTTTGTTAAAATTTCATCTGCAGCTTAATTCCTATTTTTTTCTTTATAATTAACTTTCCTATTTCGATAAATTCCCAGATTTTCATACTATAGTAGTTCTCTGTATTTTGCTAATAACCTCACGTACCTTTTGCTATTTGCTATCTTTTATTTAATATTAGTCTTAATGTCTTTTGTTTTATTTTAATGCTTCTCACTCTCTCATAATGTAAACTCCGTCTGATTGTGAACAACGCATCCGCCATCTTGTGCAGTGCTTACCGCTTAGCTGAGCCGCGTGTTTGCAATCAGACGACTTGAAGCGTAATTATTTTTCACACGCTGGACGAAAATTCCAAGGTCCAAGTTCGACACTCTGTTGTTGTCGACGTCACCTCCGACGCCGATCACCAGCGTTGCATCGCCAACGTGCCGGCTCCTGGTGCAGCTGAAGACCACCTCGTGTCTCCGCCTGCTTCGGTCCAAGTTCGACACTCTGTTGTTGTCGACGTCACCTCCGACGCCAATCACCAGCGTTGCATCGCCAACGTGCCGGCTCCTGGTGCAGCTGAAGACCACCTCGTGTCTCCGCCTGCTTCGGTCCAAGTTCGACACTCTGTTGTTGTCGACGTCACCTCCGACGCCGATCACCAGCGTTGCATCGCCAACGTGCCGGCTCCTGGTGCAGCTGAAGACCACCTCGTGTCTCCGCCTGTTTCTTCTGGGCCACGCAATCAACGGCTACAAGCTAGGGCAGTACTCGCCCACTGCAGAATTTGGAAGCGAATTAATTGGGCCCCTTTCACCCACGACCGCTGACCTTTTTACCCTAAATAAAATCTGTGATGACGTGTTCCATCTTTTAATAGACCTGGCTAGAACCGTTACACTAGTTTGATAAGAATCCTTAATTTAACTATTAAAACCAAGTTATTACTTGGTTTTAATAGTTATATTAAGGATTACATGTATCATAAAAAGCTTGGGTATGAATTGCTCTAACTTTAAAGCCAAAAATTCGACTGTGAGATGGTGATAACAAAAAAAACCTGGCTTAGTTTGTTGTGGGCTCTTCTAAGACCAGGGCGCATTTAGAACAGTCCTTTCAAGTTAACGATTACGCAGTTATCACCATCACCTAACATAAGTGTTAACATGTTAAATGTATGAACACTTCATAAGTGCCTGTGATAAGGTCTACATAAATAAAAAAATATTGAATTTGAATTTGCATTTGAATATATCTTTATTTGCACCCACGATACAGGCTTGCTTGATACCAACACCAGTACCACTGGAAATTAGATTTATTGTAAAATTGTTTGATATTAATAAAAAAATTGTCATTCATGGATTATTCTTTGACATTTGTAAAATAAAAAAGCCAATGAACTAGATTGGATCCCAGGGATACGATACTCACCATGCCCTCGGATCTTACTTTATGTGAGATAAAGACTAAAGATATGGCACAATAAATGTGAAGCAAAGTAAAGAAACAATATCCACAAATAGCAGACATAACAATTACTCTGAAAAAAGTTTCGATTTCACCACAAAGTATGGGGGTATCAAAGTAAAAAAAAACAACATGATAACGTCCTATTATATAAGTAATTTAGTGTTCCCATAGCAGAGACCACCATAAAGCCTCATATGTAGGCTTTTACGAGCAAGTAAGTAAAGTATACTTACATATACCTACAGATGGAAAATTAAGGTTGGCCATACATTGGTCTCATTTTAGTGGCACCCAAACTATCATTTACTGGAAATTAGATTTAGATTGCCGTGAATTTATGTCTACAATAGAATTGGCACCATTGACTACTTATTTAAGGTTCTGTACCTTCTCCACATAAGCAACAAGCCACATAGGCTAGGGTAAAGGGTTAACTTTAAATGCGGTTTATATTCATTTTAGTTCAAGTTATTTCAAGTTAGTTTAGTAAATTTAAACACATCTTCATACATGAATGGCAAATTTTACGTCACATACCGTGGTTCAAAAGTTTGATTATTATTCAAAACCTTAACGTCTATAGACATACGTTTGCGATTGATTTAGTCAAGATAGTATACCTCGGGGCATTGATCATGTTCAAAATATTTGGTAACCCATCTGAGAATTGATAAAAAAATGTATTTCCCGTGAAGTTAAAGTTATTGAAAAGCAATGTTACCACACTTGTTCTTTTAGGAGATAATTTCCTATGATCTTTATGTGAATATTAAAGAAATCTTTACTTATGAAATGTATTACAACGTAAAAGAAATGATTTGAAAAGAAGCCATCATAAAGTAGATCAAGGAATAGACGGTGAAGCAATATTTGCCAGAAACCATTGTCAATTCTGTTCTACACAAATCTATGAATGAAACCCAAATTAACAGGTCTAATAGTGATAACTTTTCCACAACGACGATCTCCCTAGCGCAGTGGTGAGCTTCGTGGTTTAAAGGTGGAGGGCTTGATTTTATTCCCGGCAGGAGCAGTTAGGAAATTTAATATTTTCAAATTGTTTCAGGTCTGTTCTGGTGGGCCTTCGGCCTTTTCTAGTTACCACCCTACCGACAAAGACGTGCCGCTAAGCGATTTAGCGTTCCGGTACGATGTCGTGGAGAAACAGCCATACTCCCTAACAAGTTAGCCGGCTACCATCTTTGACTGCCTCTTCACTTACCACCAGGTATGTTTGCTGTCAAGGGCAAACTTGTAGACTCATCATCATCATATCAACCGATAGACGTCCACTGCTGGACATAGGTATTTTGTAGGGAGTTCCAAATTCCACGGTTCTGAGCCGCTTGGATCCAGCGGCTACCTGCGACGCGCTTGTCGTCGTCGTCCGGCCACCTCGTTGGGGGTCGACCAACGCTGCGCTTACCTGTTTGGGGCTGTCATTCCAGCATAACTTGTAGACTAATAAGGAAAAAAACAAGCAGTTTTATACCTGTTCGTTTACAAAATAACTGGTGCTAATGTGCGGTCAGCCTAAATATTCGACTAGTTTTCTTTGTGTTGTGTTATGATATTAGGTTAGAAGCTTTTTGCGTTTTGGGAATTGGAACATAGTGTTACTTTTTATTCTTCAGTAAATTTTATTTAGTATCTAGAAATAAAAGTAAACATATTTGAAGACTGATCACGAGTTCTGTTTTCTTCTCCTCTGAACTCCACAGCTGTTGCTATTGTTTGAATAGCTTCATGCAAACATTATAGAACAATGGAATAATTATCCATGTAATAGATACATATTATATGGATAATTCCATTGTACGATATTGTTCGCATCACGTCATAAAATACTCGTTGAAACTTGTCGATACATAAATTCTGATATCCCTCTGGCCGTAAATGTAGCTACAAACAAAATTGATTAGCGGGAATCTGCTTATCCAGCCATTCGAACCCTCATAAATTATAGGCGAACGTCCCTCAGGAATCAGGGCCTTGTGCTGCTCAATGTTGTAAAAGCAATTTAATTGAAACATATATTTTTTTCTTATTATCGTATTTAAAGTTAAGGTAACCGAGTATAACTTTAAATATATAAGTCATATACTTTCGTCGTTTAAACTGAGGGTTGTTGATGATAAAACTAAATTTACCAAAAGTATAAATAATGCTTTTATTGAACATTATCATTATCATCACATTAACCTTTTACCGGCCCACAACAGGGGACTCTAAAAGTATAGGTAGAAGGAGCTTTTCAAGTAGAAAGTACCCACAACTGAATAATAATGACGTTCCAGGAAAAACACAAACAAAAGATCAAGTGAAATTAATTCTCATTCGTGTCACGGCCCTTTCAATGTATTCTTAGTGAAACGTCACGACCCCGGTGTCGAGTCGGAAAGTTTTTGTCTACAAACTATTCAGATTTTCACTTGGAAACAGGAAATTGCAGGAAAGTCGATAAAAACGAGGCGAATAATGGCGGAAAGATTATTTTATTTTACGCGTATTGGGACGGTTCAAATCGTAGTATTTTTTTAACACGGGACTCTAAGTCAACTTGTTTTCGGACGCAAATAATATTGAAATATTATTTGAGTTTTTGAATTCCATTCAGCTCAGCACGCGTCGCTTCATAATTAATGTTTCTATCACTAGGAAAATATCGGGAAACTCGATATATTTTTTTTATTCCTCTAGAAGTTAGCCGTACAATCTTACCTGTGGTGGTAAGAGATGATGCAGTTTAATATGGTAGCGAGCAGCACTAAGAGTAGAGGTTTAATACAACTGCCCATAGCCATAGCGTACACGACATCAAAGTCAAAGTCAAAGTCAAATATTTCCTTATTCAAATAGGCAAATAGATGGCACTTTTGATGCGTACATTACATGTAAAATATGACATAGGAGTCAGTTGATGGCGATAAATAAATTCGTCAACTTAAAACTAAAGCTACGAGGGTTCCAAACGCCTTAGTTTGATCAAGCAAATTTCCCCATTTGAGATTTATTTTTAACTTCGATGTCCGAAAACCCTCATATCCCTCTGAACTGCATATCCACATTATTCCAGTTATTTTGCGACTGAATACGTAAAAATACTGGATTGGATATTTTACAGATAATTTAATTGCTAACCAATACAATTTAAAAACCAAAAAATCCCCGTCTTTTAATATTATGTACACTATTCTACGTCTCAAGCCTTTTCATTTGATATCCATAGATAGCTATTGAGGGAGTTGTGAAGAAAAAATGTAATTCGCTATATTGTGCGGCCATCTTGAAATTGGAATTTGTCGTAGTGTATTATAGCATTCTCTAGTCATGCCCTTTTATTTGATACCCATATACAGGAAGTTGGATAAAAAATATAATACGCAATATTGTGGTAGCCGCCATCCAAGACCGATTTTTGATACATAGAGCTAATAACACTCCGGACTATTTCACCTTTCAAACAAAAAAAAACAATAAAAATCGGAGCATCCACACACACACACACAAACACATATACAACAAACTTATAACACCCCATCGTTTTAGCGTCGGCGGTTATTTTCAGTATTATTAGTAGTAGCCAAGATAAACTCAAAAAGAGATAGAGCTGCAGAAAATAAGTGAGGTCGTTTATAGACCGTACTAAAAACACCTGAAATGAATTCCGGATGAAAACACAACCACCAGAAATAAAACATTCATGCCCAGTTTTATGGTACAACTATAAAGTCAGGTTATGTCTTACTTGAGAGACGCAGTCATCGCGTAAATATTAAATCGAACATAAAATGTGGCTAACCCTTGTCCGAACCTCGACCGACTTTGACTTTTAGTTCATTCCTTATTTAACGTTCTTGCAGAGTTTTTTTCGAAGTTAAAACTAAGCGCGTCTCGCAATCTTATAAAATCATGGAACTCATGTCATCGTCACCGAACGCTTTAGCTTGATATGTACTTTTTGGGTGAACAAAGAACACACACAACTGCACACATGTACACACACATACACGCGGGCACACACACACAATTTTGGTGTAAGAAATAAACAATATTAATATTATATAATATTGTTTATTACTTTCACCAAAATTTATATAATATAATATAATATTAATATAATAATATCAATATACAATTTACATTATTAACTTGCTCTTTATTTACTTAAGATAAATTTCGTGCTTTATTTCTTACATACATTTTTTACTTATATTATTTACTTACATAATAATATATATTTTTTTCTGGTCTTATCTAACACCATATTATAAGAGTTACAGTCGCGACTGGAATTTCAGTAGCAAACTTTATACATTACACTACACTGGAATCAAAAACAATGCAGCGTAATTAACAATATAGCGCAGGTATAGCAGTAGTAATAAACCTGAAGCAGCAGTAATGAAGCTTTTAATTCCCCTCAAGAATCATAAGAGACTAGCTTAAATTTAAGTTTAGCTTTTTTCATGAACAAAAGCAACGAGCTTCTGAATGAAGAATTTTGTATGTCGCAATCTAATGTCTGAAACTAGAGAGATATTCTATCTTCCAAATAATAAATGAAAAACCTATATTATTTTTATTTATTAACTGTTATCGCTTCCTAATTCCTTCTTTTATTTCTACTAATAACTTGAAGCTTGAAGCTTACAACCTACGAAGCGTGAATACTTATCTTACTAATCTATTCAAACCTTATTTGTCTATAAATTCATCTTTCATTAGATACGCTCCTGAATGAAACTTATCAACAGTAGATAACTACAGCAACTTTAACCTTTAAACTGTACCATCTGGATGAATGCTTTCATATCGCTCCAGAAATATACGAGTACGCTCAGTGAGCGTCCGAAAATAGACCAATGAAATTATTATTGCGAGAACGTAATGTATCACAATACATCCCAATAATTAAATTTATTCCCGTACTGATCTGCTATGCTTCGCTAATTTTTAACATGTGGAACATGATAAACAAAATTTAGCAATTAAAAAATAAAAGTATAATTAAGACAAATGTAGTTAGTTACATAACGAGTTATTTGTCAAGTGAAAGTTTCCATTCCGCAAATACACAATTGGAGCTATTTTTATTCTCTTGTGAGATTTCCAATAGAGTGTACCTAGACGAATTATAGTTTCTGAACTTTGTCTTGTTCATGAATGTAAAAGTATATTGTTTTCCTATAGTAACATCGTACCAGTTTTATTTAATTTGTGCACATTACTCCGTGTTTACTTCCCATTTGAATGTTAGCTTTTATGCTGGAATATTTTTGCGTAATCCTTATTTATCGTCGTGAGTCGACAGATAAAGTGGTGCTTAGTAAAATTTATAATTTCATAGTACATTTTACGTGTTGGATTTGTAGGTAATTTGGTATACGGGAGGGAATGTCTACGTTCTCGACATGAAATCTTGTTTTTGAAACGGGGCTTTGCACTTTCCGGACTTTTAGACAAAATTCAATTGGGGACTGGAATAAAAGAAGTCGGTACCTAGCTTTTCTAATTTATTTATAATTAATAACAAGTACTAGCTTAAACTGCTCTCTGAGGGACTTAAGCCCAGTTTACTGACTCTGGGCTCGTAGTGAAAATTCTTCACTGAAATACGAAGTTTGAACGGGGAATCAAACCTATGTCATCTTGAACCGTACATAAACGAAGGAAGTTAAAACTTTTCATTATAATATGAAGTAATAATTAATCCATATTAAACAGTTTTTGTACGTGTAGTGAGTACATGAAATCCCCTTAAATCTTCAACGTGCTCTATATGACCACATTAAGGGGATTATGCATCCCGTGTCTACCTTTCTGCGGTTGTTTTAGGGATATGGGACAGATTCCCCTAACGTACTTTAGCTTTTGTGACGAACTCGTACATCCAGTTTTAATTAGGTATTTTTTTGGTGAAGTTAGATGCACGACATTTTTGGAACCAAAGAATTGGCGTTTATTAAAGCAGGCTAGCGTCTGCGGTTTGGGTTCCGTGCCTTGGAAAATTGTACAGATCAAGTATTTTTAGGGTTTTACAAATCTCTTGGAAACCGCTTGTTTTCCCGGGATAAAAAGAAGCCTATGTTTCTCTCTCGCAAGTAACTCTATGCTAAAAATTTGGTTCTTCGCCTGCCTGTTGTAACGAATTTACCCTACCTGCTAAATAAACAATATTTTTAAAGCACGTAATATCGAGAGAAAAGCGGACCTCATAATTTTATTTCTTAACTTAATTCCATTAAACCTGGCTCAATATTTGCCCTCACAATCGACTTGTTTCTATACCGTTGCAATGCGTGAGTTGGGGCTCGCAACTATGATTATTTCAATAAGAGATATTGGTACCATAAAGACTTCTTCCTGTACTAAGAGGAAGGAGTGATACATAGTGAATCCACTATGCCGTTTAACGGAGATATGAATGGCTGGAGTAGGGAGATGAAGTTGAATATGCTATGATTTATTGATTGATGCGATGATGGAGACATTATGTTGATAAAGGGATCTAGTGGTTACCTAGATCCTATTTTCATGCCATTTAAGGAAATCTAGTCTTGTGAACTCGTTGCTTCTTACGCTCTAAAAGTCTTGAGTTATTATGGGACAACAAGGTTGGAGTCTTAGTCTCTGGATGATCATGTGCCAGTATTATTTAACGAGTTATGAAACCTTTGTTGTGAGAGATCTTTGTTAGGAACCAGTTGGTTTAGTAACACTGCCCGTCTATGTGTCTGTCAAAAATTATAGCAATCAATATTACTTGAACATGAATATCATATGCCTAGGTTTTACGTAAAACATTACGTATTCCTCAAACAATAACTTTGGTATTAGCTCAGCCAAACCAAATATTTGAATGTGAGGCATGGATTTAAATTGTAAATTGTGTTTGCTTATGTTATAGATTTAGGCGAAGCTTGACTATTTGAAAATTATATTACACTTATACACCTAAAAGGTGTACTTAAACATTATTTTATTATGTCTTACATAATGAATATAAGCCTTTTTTTGGAATATTCAATTGCACTTCAGTTTCGAGTGTAGCTATCGACGCATATCTGTGGAGAAATTTGTGATAACGCTAATGAAGCAAGTTGACATTCGTTTACTTGTTAATTAATACCTTATTGCCTTGCCATTTTCTTTGTAAATAGTTTTGTACCTGTCGTCTTAAATTTTTTTATAAAAAATTAGTATATTTATTATTAATATATTTTAAACTATTACTTTTTTTCTATATTCATATTTTAAATATCTTATCACAGTGCACCTTACAATTTTCCGTAAAAAAATTAATAAAACTATCAAACATAATAACAATAACTAGCTTAATAACATCTTCGTCATCATAAAAACCCATTATCGACTCACTACATGGCACTGGTCTCCTCTCAGAATGAGTAGGCCGGCGGCCCACCCTGCTGGTCAAGTGCGGTTTGGTAGACTTCACAGGCCCTTAAGAACATTATGGAGAACTCTCAGGCATTTAGGTTTTCTCACGATTTTTTCCTTCACCGATACAGAAAGTTATATTTCATTGCTCAAATTAAAAACCAGTGACCGAACTCGGTTCCCCAAAAGAGAAGCCGAAGCATTACATGTATAAGGTTAACTTAGGTATTCATTAATTTGATTGCGGCTGTGTGGAAGCGTTCCCGTGGCCCTGCCACGACTGATTACACGGGTCAACATGAAATTTGACTTTGATTGCAAAGCATTAAATTTCGGTAGTTTAGGTGGTAATAAGACGGAAAAAAAATATATGGCATTAAAAACTTTGCTTTTGTGCTTAGAAGACTGTTATAATTGACCACATATAAAACAAAATGCATCAGCATCGTATTTGCACTTTCGTGACGACATTTTAAGTTATTCTGGGCTTGTAAATAACACCTGATGGTTGTTAATAACCCACTCTCACCGCGCGGTCTTTTTAAAAATATTAAAATCAATTAAAATTTATGAAAAAATTGATTAATGAGTATTATTATTATAACTATCACAAAAGCAAACTTTATACCGAAAAAAGGTATTTTCTTTTCGTTTTTGTGCATAACTAACTGGAAAATAATAGTATAAACTTTAGGACAAAGAACGAAAATTTTTTTGTAGAGTCGTGTTATAACACCGTGGGGTTTTAGCCGGTACGAGTCTGACATGACCACTGTGCCTCTCTGTAATTCATGGTATCCACGAGGATTTCGCTACGAAAGAAAAAGATAAAACTCATTGATTCGACTTTTAACAATCAAAAGAGCCGTTAAAGATTTCTAAAAAAGTTGCTGCAGACACACAATAACATACTATCATGAGTTGGCACCTCTTCCAAAAAAACCCCTAGAAGATACAAATAATAGGTTACGTACAATTATTGCACTACCTCAATCTACGTTTATAAGTTTACGTAAGGTACGTAGGTACGTGCAAACGTATAAAAGTTGTAAGAGGCTAATATGTAATCGATGTGCTCATTTATATTTTTAAACTAACTTAACATTATAAAGAAGAAAGATTTGTTTGTTTATTTTTAATCAATAGACTCTGAAACTGCTGAACCGATTTATTAATTCCTTCACCATTAGAACAATATTTGAGATATAAATAGCATAGCGTATGTTTTATTTCAGTAAAAATAAATTTTCATCCGGAAATTATAGTATTTGTAAAGCAAGCCAGAAGAAAACGCCCTAACCTGCTGCTTTATCCCCGTGAGCTGTTAAAATGGTAGAATGGTTGGAATATAATGTCGTAAGAATGTTAAAAGAGTCATTTCTAACGAAACCACAATGATTGTGTGTCAAAAGAATAATTCAAAGAAATTGTCTACTTGTTTCTGAGACCTCTCAAATATTTCATTTCATTGTCTATAGCGGGGGCTCAGTTAGACTATAAGGAATTCCTTGTATAGAATAAGGTTGTTTTTAGTTGTTAAGTACTAACATAGGTTTATCTACATTGTATTACTAACACGATATGGACAAATGTCCGAAATAAAGATTATTATTATTATTAAAAGTCCCATGGTGGACTAAGGGCCTCTCCCAATTGGAGGTTTTGCCCATAATCACTAAGCTTGGCAGACAAGTTCCGTTATATTATTTATGGAGTACCTACTAATAAATAAATTTTCTGCTTTGGGTGATATATTCACATAATAATATAAATCAAGAGTTACTGGGTTGGTTTATTTATTAGTTTACTGTGTGTAAGCCTTTACTTTACTTCGCTTGGTCAATAAAAAGGCGATTTATTATTCAAGCAAAGCCCGCGGTTTCACTTAATCATGGGCGTACAATATCGGGTCAAAATATTATTTTCACCAAAGTTTTCCCGCTTTATAATACCTCTCTTAGGGATTATTTTTTCTTCTTCATCCCGGATAATATAGGTCCAACCTAACGGCTCTTACGGCTTCCTTTTAAAAATAAATTGCCGTAAATTATAATAAACGTCGTGAATATTTTAATTTATGCTAGAAACTTTTTGTGCTTTGAGATAATACTGTTTAATATCCGCCAGTTAAGATCAGCATGAACTAGGCTAAATTGAAGAATATTTTTTTTTTAATATATTATTGAAATAAAAAAGAAAAGACGTGGGCGTAGGTTTTATCGAATTGGATAGAAGCAGGCGTTACTTTGCGGAAATCCAAAATATATTATGAAAATTAAGCTTAATTTGCTGTTCACGGAGTATAGCAAATTAAGCTTAATTTCATAATATTTTATTGGATTGTTTTGTTTGTTCAATTGATCACAAGACCCCGGTATCAATGCTGTCGGACCTACAAATAATAGGGCCTAAGATTCACAGAGCACGTCAAACGTAGGACCCAGTTATTGTCGCAAATGTGTGATAATAATAGTAACAATCATCATCATCATCATCATATCAACCAATTACGAACCCACTACAGAGCACGGGTCTCCTTCCACAATGGGAGGGCTTAAGGCCGTAGTCCACCACGCTGGCCCAGTGCGGATTGGTGGACTCCACCCACCTTTTGAGAACATAATGGAGAACTCTCAGGCATGCAGGTTTTCTCACGATGTTTTCCTTCACCGTTAAAGCAAGTAATATTTTAATAACTTAAAACGCACATATGTAAACAATTATGTAAACAATTATGTATGAACGCTTCATAAGTGCCTGTGATAGGCCTACATGAATAAAGAAATTTTGAATTTGATTTTTTTTGAATTCATAACTTAGAAAAGATGCGTGCTGGGATTCGAACTCGGCATCACGAAAGTTAAGCCGAGCCACTACCCAATGCGCTATCACAGCTTCTTTATTTAACTCTTACATAATATTTGGCAATCGAATACCGTTGAAGTTTTCCTTCATCGTTGAAGCTAGTGATATTTCAATTGCTTCAAACGCACATAGGTTAGAAAGGTAACAGGCGCTTGCTTAAAATTATTATAACACACAACATGTATTTATCATTGTATTTGTACCCACTTATTGAAAATATTATCCATTAGACATTATTGAAGTATAAATTCTTGGAAAAAAAAATTTACACGTAAAAAGAAGTGCGTCTATTTAATTTTTTTCCATTTTCAACATGTTGTCCTTTATTTGGTGCCAGAGCAATCTCCAATACTGAACTGATACTATATTGTAAAAATATTCGTAATTTCGGAAATAGACCAACATAATCGACCAGATAAATCGCTTTTTAAGTACATGAACTGATAATATAATTCGGAAAATAGACCAAGTATCCAAAGATAAATCGATTTAAGTACATACATATACTTATAAATTATATATTATAAATTCGTGTCGAATTCTATACCCTGCATTTTATGTAGTCGGATACAAACTATTGTACTATTGTAAACTTACTAATACAGGAAAAAGAAATCCATTCACCATTGATACGTGTTTGAGAGGCCGAAGCTCGTTCCCTCCGAATATTCAATCAAACTTTGTTCTAAACATGGCTGAAGTTTTTACTTTTACAACCGCATAAAAGGTAAAGCGAAAAACTTGCTATAAGTGAAATGTATACCTGGTTTAATACTAATATGTTATATGTTAAAGTACTGCCGATATGAAAATTATCGTGGATAAATATCGTCAACTTCTTTTGCCTATGAATGCCCTTACATTACTGGTAAAGGCTCAGTCTCTTTTTGGAGAGAGGTAGATATTCCGCATTAGGTACGATTAAATTAATTTATAAAGTTTTTTACAGATACAATCTGACTACTACCTATGTTTTTTTATTTAATTATATAACTTTAGTGCATAAAAACGGACAAAAATTACAGGACAGAATAAACATAATTAAAAAGTAAAAGGCGACCTTATCACTAGTAGTGACCTCTTCGAGGCTACCTTTTCGAACTGAGCCAGAGTGAGACTTGAGAGGCGGGAGATAGCAATAAAACTAACATATAAACATTAATAACTACATGCTAGATAATATGTAAAATAATAAAGATAAACATTAACATACTCGTATCTACACATGCAAAATAAATAAAAACTAGTAAGAGCAACTTAAAACAATTTGAAAAATTCAGACGTACCTAAAGTGCCATGGGCTTATTTGTAGTAACAGTTGTTGGCGAAGCAGATATCTTACAGGACATCGATAGAGTCAGAGATCTTGAAGTACTGCCTTTAAGCTTCATCATTAAAAGCAAGGTTATAAAAGCAGCATGAAGTGTCTCTTAATCCCTCTCAAATAAAATAATACCGGTGCATAGTAGTTGATATAGATAGGCTAAGGATGAAGATGATGATAAATATATATATTATAAGGTCTTCTGCCGATGTGTAATTAGTCTGCTTTTGACAGGCGTAACAAATCACAGCAGCGCTTCCTCTTGAGATGACACTTTTATTAATTATTGCTATTTACGTGAACAAACAACAGAGGGAAGGCGAGAACAAGGAAATATTCCCTACAAAAGAAACAAAAGAGATGCAAAGCGTAATTAGATATTTCAGGATAGGTATGTGAATATATTGAGTTACGGTGATAGCCTAGTGATTAGAGACTCTGCCTCCTTACGGTGGCACCATGTTTAATCCCCTGCATGTAGCTCTTACTTATAGGCATTATGTTTTTAATTTAGGCAACTATCAAAATCTCACTTCCCTGTCCTTTAAATGAATTCAGAATGTACTAGAGTCACGGAGTTACCATAGTAATTGATTATAACCGGGACCGATAGCTTATCATGCTTTTCTAATAATGGCCATCCATGGCCAGAGGAAGGTCAGTGAACGAGCCCTTAGAAATAAATTAGGCAATTTTCAGGAATTAAAAAAAAATTAGGAAATAATTGAGGAATAAGCATATTTTTCTTAAGTTCTCCTTCACTGACTGTCAATTGTTATTAGTAATTTATTATTGAGTTTATACATTTTTCTCCGTGTTTCTTGCTTTAATAATTGTAATGCGGTAATGCACCTTATTAGGTTTAATTTCTAGGATAAGAACGCTCACTCTCCACCAAACTGGCTGTCCAGTTTGGTGAGAAATTCACTAAACGAGTAGAACAATTAAAAAAAAATGGAAACAATGGAAACAATGGAAAAAAAATCATACTGATGAAATCGCAGACGAAACTGACAAATGCAGCAGCCAGAGAAACATATTGAATTTTCTACATTTTTTAATCGAGTTCATGTCAATAAAAATTAACAAGCAGCCTTTAGCTATCGCGCGTTATTGCCGTTAAACTGTAGCATTAAAATATCGGTTATTTATTACGAATCAATAAATCGTAGCTCTGTTTGCCGTATGATAAATGACGCTTAATCCCGTCAAGCCGAATCATTTGTTGTGATGAATCGTTGCGAACGAAACAATTCGTAACTATTAAGGAAGATATTGCGTCGTTGAAATAGCCTTTGTTTTGTATAAGATGCAGTTAGATTTTATAACAGTGCTTTGAAATGGCGTGTGGTTTATTCGTAAGCTACTAACTACTGATTTAGCGTACCAGTGATGTCGCGTAGAAACCGATTAGGGGTATGCGTTTAATATAACTGCCATATCCCTAACAGGTTAGCCCGTTACCATCTTAGGCTGCATCATCAGTTACCAGAAGTAAGAATTCCAGTCAAGGGCTAACTTGTAGAAGAATAAAAAAAAGGTCGTGCGGGGAAGTACCATGCATATTTCTGCCGTCAAGAAGCATTGATCTATTCCGGTCTTAAGGTTTTGGTTGCCGGTGTAATTAAAGGCACTGAGGTCTTTAAACCGTTGCCTCAGATCGATAGACACAGGGTGCATGCATTATCTGCAAACTGTGACTCAGTTTGCGATAGTTTTCCTCTTAATATCAGGTAGCCTACCAGCCCAATCCATCAATTACTACTAAAAAGCATAAATGAAGCCTACTCAAGCCGAAAACGAAAGCAGGCCAAGAAGCACACCCCGATTGCGGACTCTTAAAAAATCTCGACTAGGTCGGTGAGTATGTTTAGAAAGCAAAATGTAGAATATTCTAACACTCGATCTATGGCAGTTTAGTAGGGCTATGAAGCCTCGGTTCAAAAAATATGTGTCTTTCGACGAAACGGAACGAAATTTAAATACCTCGTCCCCTTGTAAATGAAGACGTACGTGTCCTAGACCAAAATCTCTAGGCTAGCTTGACCTGAAATGAAAATTAAAACAATATGTGTCTGAAAGAAGATCACCAAGATTACACGTCGTTTTGGCTTAGATATACTAAGGGATACTTATAATCTTAGCTCTCAAGAATTTGTAGCTCCCCAAACCAGGGTGGGTACCTCAGTATGTCCCTAAAAAATTTAAAACTTCCTAATATACCTTTCATTAAGCAGATATAACCAAAAGTTTGCTAATGGCAATCCTTCTTGGAATTTTGATGCCGCGTAGGGATGTGTAGCATGACAATGCTAATGGACAAGTTAAATAGAAAAGTTTTTGTAGGCCAATTTGCGTGTCCTAAGGTCTACGTATTAAAAGTTTCCTCTTTGTGTGGAAAATTTATAGGAATGTAACTAAAGGTAAGAGAAGGTGAGAGCTCAACTTCAGTTTAGGGCCGAGTTAGAATACCAGCACGCACCTCTAACTTTTCTGAGTTATGTGCGTTTCCAGTAATTATCACTTGCTTCAACGGTGAAGGAAAACATCGTGAGGAAATCTGCATGCCTGATACTTCTACATAATGTTCTCAAAGGTGTGTGTAGTCCACCAATTCGCACATGGCCAGCGTGGTGGACTACGGCTTTAACCCCTCCTCATTGTGGGAGAAATCCTCGTGCTCTGTATTGGGCCGGTAATGGGTTGATGTGATGATGAGGAACTAAGCGTAACTGAAATAACTGAGTATGAAACTGATTAAAAAAACAAACGTATATAATAAAGTTATTACCGCCTTAGTAGTATATGTATTTATTTGTCATTCCCTTTTTATTTTACTCAACTTTTTTCCCCCTTTTTCAGCTTGTTATTAAAGTCTCTTTTTTTTTGTTCTTCTTCTTTATGACATATAGGTATATATTATCTTATATTTATTCTATTATTATTTTTATATACATATATATGTATATATACGTACATATCATTTAAATATATATATATATATATATATATATATATATATATATATATATTCATATATATTTAAATTATATGTACGTTTATACAGTAAGTATATTTTATTTTATTTATAACAATTTATTCTTATTTTGTGTACACCCTAACCCTTCTTCTTAACTTCATGTACTTTGGTAGGTTGCCTGGTAGAGCTCGCTTTTAAGCGATATGGCCGACTATTGTATCTTATCTTTTTTATTTTGTGTTTTGTTTTGTTCTAATTCTTTGTATTTGGTGTACAATAATGTGTATTTTGATTTGATTTTTTTGATTTGTATTCATTTATTTACTTGCATTCATTTCAATTAGGCATAAATTTAGGCACTTTTGAAAAGCCAAGTCTTACTGCCACTGGTTAACTGGTAAAAGCCGATTCTACCGATAAGAAACCAGCAAGAAACTATGCAGTTGCTCTTTTTCAACATGATATTTTTTATATATACCCAACACAATAAATTACGTCTCTACCTTTCGAAAATGATATGCAGTAATCAATAGTTAATCACCGCTTTTCTGTTTTTTTTTTTGTGTTATTTAGAAGTAAAAACATCCACGCTATCAATATTTTCATATAAATAAACTGCACCAGTTTCCTGCCACTTTTATTGAAGTGAATTTTCTGCGGTAACGAAAACTGTAAAAACAGGTAAATAAAGTAATCATAAAATACTTTGACGCCGGCTTTTCCATCACGAAGCTGCGTTGCAGTGCGAAATTGTATTATATCAAACAATTTTATTACACGAAATCCAAGAATGTACACTCCATCCGTAGTATGAATTTTTTCAATTGCATGCGATTTATAAGGAGATAAGGAGATCTTTAAACCTCTGTGATCCCACTAAAATATTGCTTTAGGATCAGATTACTTTTTATTCCATGATAATATTAATAATTAGTAAATTTTCAAACCGTTTGATCCCTATTTAATAAATAACATTGATTTGTTTAAATAAAGTTTTGGTGACAGTGTAACACAGCGAACTCAAAGTGGTATTTTAGATTAATTGTCCTAATATTTATTTATCTCATAAAACTAATTGCGTAATTTATATATTCAAATGATTATTAAAGGCAATATCAATATATTCTAATTTTATTATTGTAAATGTAATTAATTATTCAAGTCTTAATATTGTACATGAAAATTTGTTTATTGCGTCTCCAGTGAGAAACACGGTTGATACTTTTACTTTTACTCTTTTCAAGGATACTGGTTATATATTTAAGATACCAAAGGGACGTGAGTGGTTCAAAGAGACGAATTACTGATATGAGCATAAATACAAACATAAACCGTGTTTTAGTCTCGCAATAAACTTTTACGATGATCCGCTACATAATATATTTTTATATTTTCGAGATGCCGTAAAAATCTTATTTGACCAGCTTATATTCGTTAGACAAAACGTTTACGGAATATGTTTTGCATAGGCAATCGGGTTTCATAACTCAAAAGAAACCAAGGTACCTGGATTGTGTATGGCCTATTTGTTGCAACTACGCATATAGAAATTTTTAATGTCACTTTGATACGATTACTATCTAAATTATAAAAGACTGGGACGTCATAAAAAGAAGGTCCTCTTTGTTATCTTTAACTATTAGAGTTATTGATTTTAGTTTTACGGCCGATTGGCGCAGTGGGCAGCGACCCTGCTTTCTGAGTCCAAGGCCGTGGGTTTGATTCCCACAACTGGAAAATGTTTGTGTGATGAACATGAATGTTTTTCAGTGTCTGGGTGTTTATATGTATATTATAAGTATTTATGTATAATATTCATAAAAATATTCATCAGTCACCTTAGTACCCATAACACAAGCTACGCTTACTTTGGGGCTAGATGGCGATGTGTGTATTGTCGTAGTAAAAAATAAAAATAAAATAAATAAAATAGTGATGTGATGACCGCAGATCACTATTTGGATAACTGGTACTCCTCTACTATTCGCAATACCGGATCATTTCATTCATTTTTGTCGTATAGACCTTTCATTCGCATATAAAGCGCTCAGACATATATGTTAAAATAATTGTTTAAATTAAAAAAGGTGATGGTGAAAACCACGTTCGTCAACTTAAACCTAAAGCTTCGAGGGTTCTAAACGCGCCCTAAGATGAGCCCAAAGCAAACTTAGCCGGTTATTTTTTTTATCACCATCTCGCAAATTCCCTAAAATGTGCTGCAGATGTTCATGATTACTTAGCATCCGGCGACTCACTTGCTCGTTTGCCCGCTATTATTTTTTTATATGTATATAAAAAAAAGATCAGATCATCATTGTCCCCACAATTTCTCTTCCCGTGAGTGATACGAGGCTACTTAGGGAGTATAACGCAGAAAGGGTAGCAGTAGCAACCCAGCGTGTGCATTTTGGGCTAACCCCCTTTGAAAGAGGACTTTAGACCATTAATGCATTGTTATAAGCTATTGATGATTAATGATGATGATCAGACTTAGTTAATACAATTTACAATAAGTATACAAGCTTAATGTTTTCTTTTTCTGTTCTATTTCTGTAAAATACTTTTTTGGACTTTAAATTTATGATGAGTGATGATATACTCGTAACAAAACTAAGACTCTATACCTAATCTAAGCTTATAGTAACGGTTCCTTGCTAGGTTATTTTGGAATGTAACATTCCTGGAATTGATTCTTTTGGTTTTAAGAAGATAGAATAAATTTATCCCTGAGTACTAAATGTATATTAAATTATTTATTTATTTTAATAACAGTATATAAAAATAAACCGTGATTACACTTTTGCGTGTAAATTGAGTGTATGTGTGTGGGTATATGTCTGCCTTTGTGTGTGTGAGGAGTGTCTTTGTGGATATGCATAATAAAAATTATTTCGTCACTTGTAAAAGTTCTTCTAGTAAAAGTTACGATATAGCTACTAAATATAGAATACTAAATAAAATAATAAAGTATTGATATACTAAACCGTAAGCATGGAAATGTTTAGCAATCAATAGTTAGTTACCTACTATATTCGCACAGTACGTCCTTTAAGATATCTTCAGCTTAAAGTCACTGACTTAAGACAAAGATATCGATTGAGTCTCATATAAAGGCGTCATATGGCGTCACTACATAAAGCACATTTGTCACGTCTTCGTTATCTCTGTCTGTCACGTGGGTTATAGGATAATGGGAGAGCAGCCCGGAATTTTGAGTGACTATATACGTTATCTTAGTTATTATGAGCTTATACATAAAATAAACTAGCTTTGTGTTACATTAAACTTATACAGTGGGTAAATTAATCAAACTTTTGATAAATATAATTTCATATTTGCCAGATATTTATGTTCATGACATTGAGTTGGTGGGTATTTTGATATAAATACGACTGCATTATCGATGCACCGCAGTCCCTCATGGACTCGAACGATTTACAGATACGTAGTCGTTTATCATTTGTCTTCAATTAAGTGGTAGTAGGACAACTTTTTGTAACTAACCTCATATGAAGTACTGCCGCTATGCATATTTCTGCAGCATGTGTTCCGTCATGTTATGCGGCCTACACACCTACTAGGCATCCTACTAGCGTAGCCTTGTGTACATAGGGCCTTAGCCCTATGTACACAAGGCTACGCTTTTCTTTAATAATATTGTTGTATACTTACGTCGCAAATATCCTGTAGCGCACAGCTCGTACACGGCATTGAATCGCAACACGCGAGTTGTCCATTCGGCCACTAGGCTTTTGTGCATATCAATGCATGCCCTGCGAAGTATTTCTTTGCATCGGCGATGGTTTTCCTCTTACCATCATATAGGTGATTACAAAAAAAATATTAGCTTGAAATTCTCATCATCTGAACCTTTAACGCCCCACTGATGGGCATAATATGATGGGATGGGTTAACAATTTTTAATCTTACCACGGGAACTATTTGAGAGCTCGGTATAGAAAGTTCATATCATTTTCCAAAGCATACGTGACATGCATACAAAATTTCAAAGCTGTCTGCCCGCGGCTAAGCTCGTAAACAATTTTCCCACGGGAACTGCTTAAGTAATCGGGATAAAAGGTAGCCTATGTTCTTTTCCATGTCAAAGGCTCCATCAAAATCCGGTCAGCCGTTTTTGCGTGATTGAGTAACAAACATCCACACTTTCACATTTATAATAGTAGTAGGATAAAACAAAATAAAAAAAAAAAAAAAAATAACACGAACATAAAAGATTGCAATTACACAAAATGTTATAAAAACCACAAGTTCCACTATAAATTTTAATTAAGTGACATAACTTCTGTTGCACCCAACATCATTTGCTATTTTATTTGTAATAAACTCATTCTATCAATCTGTCTCATTTATATGTAACTAAATTTTTAATAATTGAAGATATTTTCTCTTCTTACTGTCTACATAATATAGTCTAGAAATTGATGCTAAACGGCACGGCAACTTCGAGCAAGTACCTACTGTAGTAATCGGATTAAATAAAGTAGGTATCTACTATGATCGTGCAATTTTGCAGTCTAATGTCTCTCGATACGTGCGCTGCAATGGAATTTGCTGAGAATATAATCGTTATGTAAAATGATATTGCTGCGAAGCGAAGTTGCATATAGAATAAATACCGGAGCATGCACTCTTTTTAATTATTTAATTTCTTGACTAAGCTTCACCTTCTGAGTTACTCAAAAGTTTTCTTTCAATTCGATATTTCTCAATTCAATGTTTAGATTAACACTGCACTTCATAGCTATGCAAACCCTTAGAAAAGCTGAATAGGGTTACGTTTTATTTATATTGAAAGTAATTTATAATAATCGGTAACTACCTATATGAGTTAAGTAAGGAATACTTAAAATGAGACATTCTGTCACTATGTGCTTAGCAAGTTGAACTAAGTGCGACTGTCGTATCGGATCAATAATACTAAGAATAGAAAGGTGCATATTTTTGTAAAGCATTCTCAGCATCAAATTTATGTAATTGGCGATGCCAATCTTTGTGTTCAATAAATAACGTTAAACCATCGGTCTGTTAAAAAATAACCAAAATGAGATAATAATCCTCAATGCCATATTGGAGCAGACCGGTGGGTCTATCCTCTAAAACTTTTCTTATGAAACATTCATAATGTTGGATTAAAGGTCTGTTACAGAAGGCAGTATTTACCAATACTGCATACTTAGGAAGAAGATCTTAGCCCTGTGAAGCCGGCTAAGCACCGGCTACTCGGACCCTAAAGCGAGCCAATACTTTATAATTACTATTTACATATATTGTTTTAATAGGTTTCTTTTATTAGAGTATACGCTTTTACAACATGATTCCTAAGGTAATTCATGACCTACCAATACATTCATTTAAAAAATGTGTAAAAACACATCTAATACAGAGAGGTTACTATACATTTGATGAATTCCTTAATGACAAGATTGGAAGCAGCCAGCCTCGCTCTCATCTCCCGCAAGATAGAAAAAATATTGTAAATGTTGATGTTGGAAAAGAGCAACTACTGAGTTTCTTGCCGGCTCTTCTCGGTAGAATCTGCTTTCCGAACCGGTGGTACGAACGGTACAATCACTAAAAACATACATACTTGACGTTTCAAAAGTGCTCCTAAAGTAGGCAAACTTGAAATTAATGAATTTGAATTAGTGTATTGATTAGGTAACTGAGCAAACATCTGAATTAAAAATCAAAAACTTAGAACCTGTACAAAATAAATATGCTGTAAATAAATCACTAGGTTGGCAACGTCATATTACGGTTAATAGGTCAATTCACTAATTTGATCAGCTTTTCAGTAACTTAGAGGGACGGTCGCTTAACGAATGGCCACAGTTGTCAGAAACTCGGATGACAAATTGTGCTGTCACACGCTGACTGTTCATTATCAGTTGTTTTGCGGTGTACTGGGGTTTGTAGCTCTTCATTTAAATGTGTCCAATCGCAAAATTATAACTTACATTAAACAATAAACATAGCATTATTTACTACCACTTATTTAAGTATTATAAAAAATATTTTAAAGCGGTGTGTGCCGCGAATCCCTATCCATATTTTAAATTTGTTAGTCTGTCGGTATGTTTATTTTTTAGTCTATTTGTTCGCCTTTATCAGAGGGATAGCTTGAATTTTTAAAGGTTCAAAGGGTACATCTTATCCCAGAATATCATCTGAAATAGTTAGCATTAGCGGAACTTAATCTCAGACTAATCATTGTATCTACCCAAAGATAATTTGAATATAATATATACAGCATTATATACAAATAATCTTTCCTTTTTTGTTCAACCCGTCCTTTTATTTATAACCACCTTTCGTAAGTTTTACAATTGGTCGACAATATCTGACAATAATTATTTTGGCAATTCCTATTAGATTCTTAAAATTATAAAGTTTGTTAGCTTACTGTAATTGCATGCAGCAACAAATAGGTAATAGGACATTTCTAAGGAAATAAAGATGTAATACACGCGCGCAAAGCCGTGGTCATTTCTAGTATGGCACAAATGTTCAGTAATAACCAGTAGTAGAAGCCATTTTCCTATCTCCATCGTGCAAAATTTGATAGTAAAACTTCATAATATTTTATATTTCTAAACTACCAAGACTGTTACACCAGAGCGGACTTTAAAAAAGAAAGTATGAAAGGAGCTCCTTACACCACGCTTCCGTGCTTACAAATGGTGTGCTGTATTTTAAATGAGCTATTTCCCGCTCTTCCCTATCAGCTTTATTCGTAGGACACCGGCGCCGCTTGTCGCTCGAATGAATGTACAAAGAGTGTCACGACACAAAAACGGGGTTCTTTTATAAGTTGACAAACTTGCTGTCCACTTCTTTTACTTAAATTTTTTTTCTCTTTGAAATAAATCACACCAGCATGGCTGAGGAATGCAAAATGTCTTGAAGAATAACGTCACGGGCATAAGTAAGGGTGTCTAAAAACGTCGCGTGTAAGCTTTCCCTCTACACAAGTTTTTCATCTATAGCTACTTCTTCTTGCTTGCTTTAAGACATGCTTTCGCCCATTGTGATGACTATCCAGGCTTTTTTTCTTGAATGTGAGAAATGCTAATAATGCGGAGTCACGCTTCCTGCAATGTCATCCTTTGTGTTTAAATTCATGATGTAGGCTTTAGTAATTTATAGTCGATTCACCTCCATTAAAGAAGCCATACAGGACCTACGACTACCATGCGTTTAAGTATGTCGTAAGGACAAGTACGACATAAACTATGCAAAATTAAGATTGCTGGTATAACAGATGATCTTAACACCAGTCATTCAGTGACAGTTGACAGAAGCGTAAGCATAAACCTGTAATTTTACGTAGACGGCCAATCAGCATATTTTGATATGTCTATACCAATTGAGTAAGTTAGAGTAACGCCGTTTTCTCGTTCGTTAATTTGATAAATTACACTTATGAAGTTACCAACTTAGATCAGTTAGATCAAGGAGATTAAGTTACCAAAGTTAGTTAAAGGAGATAACTTGGAGTAACGTCAAAGTTAGCCGCGCGTTCACGCCTCGTGCAATAACGCGCCGTGTGACGCGACCATTATTCTGAGACAGATATTCAGTTGTAGAGCAAATAAGCTCCTGTTTTATACTGAACAAAGCTCGAGAGGAACTACTTTTGTTTGGGGGTTGTGTAAACTTAGTTGCAAATTGCCTTGCAATTGCGGAGTTGAAACGCGGGAACAATTCAAGAATTTTTACTACTGCATTATCTTTTTCCGTATATTTTTCTTCACTTAGCGTGTTCCACTGTTTAGGCTAGTGTTTATATAGGTTCTTCTTACCACACTTACGACGCAAAGGATGGTAATTCGTTTATGTTTGTTTCTAAAAGACATATGTGCATTATGT
Organism: Pararge aegeria; assembly: GCF_905163445.1. Taxonomy (NCBI): domain Eukaryota; kingdom Metazoa; phylum Arthropoda; class Insecta; order Lepidoptera; family Nymphalidae; genus Pararge; species Pararge aegeria. The sequence continues at coordinate 12,868,476 of NC_053192.1, forward strand.
AGAACTATCATGCAGCAGGTTTCCTCACGATGTCTTCCTTCACAATTGAATCAAGTAAAATTTAAATTACTTAAAACGCACATAACTTAAAAAAGCTATCGCTATATCCGCTATAGGGTCTAGCCTATACCCAGAGGCCTATACCTATGCTCATTTAATGGCCAATCTCCCACTGCTGGGATAATTGTGAGGGAGAGTAGCTAGTCAGCCTTTTGTCAAATGTCTATCACAAAGAAGCTTGTGCCAGTGACAAGCATAAAAAAGTAAGACGGAAAATAAATTTAATTTTTTTCGTTAAACCTTTACCTATTCCATAACTGTTTGTCTTTTGATTTAATAGTACCTAAGCATGCTTAACTCCGGCCCTTACATGAAGAGTAGTTTGTTAAAAAAATCTAAATACAAACCCTAGGTAATTAAATTGATGTTCTTCACCACCGTGCTCCGGAAAACATGGTAAGCCATTGATCCGCTTAAATAACTATTCCAACGATATAGTTATTCTCATACTTCTATACTGACGAATGAATCTTTGCAAATTCAAGCAATATGAAAAATAGCATATTTTCCGCGACGTCATTTTATTGTGCCTAGGGCCTAGTGCGTCTTAAATTCCTTTTGGGGCTACAAAATTCGACCAAAAAGCACCTGTCACATTTAGGAGTTATTTGCGTTTTAAACAATTGAATAATATGGCGATATTTAAAAAGCAGCTAAGGCCCATTATACTGTCGAAGACTACTAATAGCATGTATCTACTTACATATTTGTTGTATGTATTTTGTAAGTGTTGTTATTATATATTAGTATATTTTTATATTCATTAACTATATCATTTTCTTTTGATCTATTTGTGTACACTCGTTTATGTATTAGTAATTTGTTGTTCGTATGTATTTATTTTAAAAATGTAACACCAGCATTATATTCACCTTTTTTAAATCAAACGTTGCCTGGCAAAGTTCGCTATTAAGCGCCGCCTCTTGTATTTTACTTCTTTATTTATGTTTCTGTTTTTATTATATTTTTGTATATTAACATATACATATGTTTTGGTATGCAATAAAGAGTTAAATAAAATAATATCCCTGTTAAAGGAAAACATCGTGAGGAAAGATTCATGGCTGAGAAGTTTTCTGTTATCATGCAAAGTCTATCAATCTGCACTTGGCCAGCATGGCCAGTCCATGGCCTACCACCTGCTTATTCTGAAAAGAGATCTAGCCTTGCTATCCCTTGTAGTGGGTCGTAAAAGTATAAGAAGAGCTAAGTGAATGATTTATTAAAAGTAACTAACAAACAAAAAGAAACACTTTTACGTTAACTAGCTGTTGCACGGGTTCTTCGCCCACCTTAATCACGGTTTTTTACAAATCTCGTGAAACGTTTGTTTTCCTAAGATAAAAAGTAGCCTATGTTACGCTCCGTCCTTTCAACTAACTCGTTGCCAAATCTATTTGATTGGTTGCTTATTTAGGCTGTAAAAAGAAGGACAAACAAACAAACAAACACACTTTCACAGTTATAAAATAAGTATGAATATTAGTGTGCATTTCATAATTTGATGACAAGCCGGTTTAAAAAGCCCCACAAATTCCAGCATCGTAAACAATGAATTTGAACTCTCAAATCCCTTCAAATACAAACTATTTAGTGTTCTTCACAGATCCGTTAAAAGCAGATTCTTTTAGGCTCTCTTTCACATGCAAATCAGTCGACTGTCCAAACCCGCAGTAACCACTGCACGTTGCCCTCGCTCAAACAGCTCGTGTCACGTAAATTGGACGAAATAAAGTATTCCGAAAGAAAAATACGGTAGATTTATTGAGAGCTCGTTTGAGAACTGTATAGACTCTAGTGTTTGAATAGAAAATTCAGTAAATCTAAAGTGGCTAGACAAGTTGGCCATAAATTTTCTAGCTAGTTGTAGAAAGTTCAGAAGTTTTTAATTACTTAATAAAGACGTTTACTGGACAAATGTTTATGAATATTTTAAGGGGCATTATCTTTAAGGGTCAGAATCACCACTTTCTTACTATTACCGGACAATGTAAACGTTACTTTCTTTTACCTTTCTTCGATTTTTTTTTAAAGAAAAAAATAATAAATAAATAAATAAATAAATATAGGTACTACGACATTATACACATTGCCATCAAGCCCCAAAGTAAGCATAGCTTGTGTTATGGGTACTAAGATAGCTGATGGATATCTTTATGAATATAATACACGTAAATACTTATAATATACTGATAAACACCATATTGAAAAACATTCATGTTCATCACACAAACATTTTCCAGTCGTGGGAATCGGACCCACGCCCTTGAAATCAGAAAGCATGGTCGCTGCCCACAGCGCCAGTCGGCCGTCTTAAGCTATCCGTCTTAAGATATCAGAAGGTGGTGAAAAAAGCTCTTAAAATAGAAGGCTTTATTAACAAAAATGGCATACGTTGGATTACACACTTCAACTGACAGCCGCTTTCGAATTCCGGAGCGTGAGAAAACCAGTGGCATTTAAACCAAACACTTAAATAATAATAATAACGTTTATTTCGGATAAAACTCCATAGCTTGTGATCACAGCAATATTTATTTGGAGCCAGATAATTATTAAACTTAATATTAAAAAATAATGTAATAACCCATCGGCCACCGCTGAAAGGGGTTTCTCCTTTTTCCAACTAACCAAGTCCCTGGCTACTAATTAATAAACTATAGGTATTTGTATTATTATTAATTATGAGTTATTAGTATTAGTAGTTGACGCGGTGATAGCCCAGTGGGTAGGAGCTCGACTTCACTTTCGCGGGGCCGAGTTTGAATCCCAGCACGCACCTCTAACTTTTCAAAGTTATGTGCGTTTTAGTAATTAAAATATCACTTGCTAAATATCACTGCATGCCTTAGAGTCCTACATAATGTACACAAAGGTGTGTGGAGTCCATCAATCCACACTGGGTGCGGATTGCGTGATCCAATAGCGTGGTGGACTAGGGCCTTAACCCCTACTTATCGTGGAAGGAGACCCGTGCTCTGTAGTGGGCCGATACTGGGTTGATGTGATGATGATGATGATTGAGTTATTTTTTCAAGAAATTTTTATTTAGGAACGAGTTCTACCCCCGGTGACCTTAAACTTTGCTAAGTAATTTTTATTTATGCAACTTTGTATAATATCGTGCTATAAAAGCGAAGGAAAACCTCGCGAGGAAACCTGCAGGCCTTAGAGTTCTGCGGAATGATCCCGTAAAAGCGTGCAAAGTCTACCAAACCTCACTAAGCCGACTCAGTGGATGCCTAAAATGTTTTCTCTTTGAAAGGTTAACCCGTAGTTTGCTGGTAATGGTTTAATATTGATGATGGGAATCACCTGCCCTACAACGATCTACTGTGACCACCAACCCGTGTGCCAAGAGTGGTGATTATTAGAAACGTCTGGCTGAGAGAGGCCTTAAATCGATTAGTGGGCTATTACAGTCTATTGATGATTGAGTTACTTATTACAGTGTTTAAAGCAAATCAATAATGCTCGCAAGTAGAAGCTTAGTACATCGCTAAAACGACCCTTATCGTGCAAAGTTCAACAGGCTTTTAGTGTTCGATACCGTGGCTAAACAGCTCTCGGAGGCACTGCGGCGTCGTAAACAGTGGCTTAAGGATATGTCATGTTGTGTATTGTATATACAGAGTAAGGATACTTTTAAAATAGACATGACGTTATTTTATCAGTGGGCATCTGGTTTTTCACTTACTGCTAGCAAATAATACGAACTCAAATATAGATGTTCCAATTGTCATCGATCGCCATTTTTTTTCTTATTCAAGTTAGCCATTGACTGCAATCTCACCAGCTGGTTAGTGATGATGCTGTCTAAGATAGTAGGAGGTTAACCTGAACCTGCGCTGGTAAATTTATAATTTTATAAAGCGGTGATAGCATAGCGGGTAAGGTTTCAGCTTCCTTTCAGGGGGGCAGAGCTCCTGCCTCTAACTTTTGAGGAGTTATGTGCATTTTTAGCTTAAGCAATTACCTAAATATACATGCTATAATGGCGAGGAAACCTGCATGCATGACAGGTCTCCATAATGTTCTCAACGGCTGTGAAGTCTACCAATCAGCACTGGGCCAGCTTGGTGGATTACGGCCTAAACACTTCTCTTTCTGAGAGGCGACTCATGTCCTGTATTGGGCAGACAATGAGTTGATGGTTATGATAACTAGCAAATAACCGTGACTTACGATATTAAGCAGGGAGCCGACCAAACTGGCACAAGACCGTGGTATTTTGAACTCTTTACACAAGACCTTTGTCCAGCAGTGGACCTCCTTTGGTTGACATGATGGTGACGATATTACGAACGCATTAATATTTATTTAGTGATTTATAATCATGCCAACGTCATCGAAATTATTATTTGTAACATTCATATGATTCCATACGTTCATGGTGTCAGTTCTTTTGTACAGATACCTCCAAAATAAACCTTATTGACAGCTATAAAAATATTGTTATGCTTTTCTCTCAAACATGGTGATCAGGGCAGCACTTCCAATTGTTTATTGTTTAGAAAGTCATGTATAACATATTTGGCAGTTATATCCATGCTTTTTTTTCTAATCTATAATTTAATAAATAATTCGTTAAGTGCAGTGTATAAAATGTATAAATAAACGTTTTCTTTCTTTAGATCTAATCTAAAGAGAGAAAAAGTTTATTTATACATTTTAATCTGATTTCTGATTGCAGATCTGAATTTGTCGATTCGGAATATACCTATTTGACTCGTAATTCGTATTATACATATCAAATGTTGTAAAACTAAACTTTATAGTTAACGACTGTCAGCACCGTCCTCTTTACGTTTCTCTTTTCAACATTGAAAAATTTCATTCAAGTAGGCCTAGTTTATAAGCACTTTTGAAACGTCAAGTCAGCGAGAAGAGACCGAGAGGAGCCGACAAGAAACTCAGCAGATTGCTCTTATTCAACATCATTTTACAATCTTTTAAATTCACCCTTTACAATCTTTTAAATTCACAAGTTATCTTGTGGGAGATGAGAGCGGAGCCTGCTTCCAAGAAGCCTTGTCGTTAAGAAATTCACTAATCGTAAGTACCACGATTTATTAAATGTGTTTTAACACATTGTTTTATCTTATGCATTGGCAGGTCCAAAATTACCTTGGCAATTTCTGGAATACAAAATTAGTCAACAATTAGATTAACAATTTCACTACTGACCCAATTTTTATCGACATCAAACAAAACTTTTCTTACAATTGGATCTCATAAAACGTTGAAATAGTTATACAGTGTTTTGTCACTCTTCAACTGAATGCACATTTGAAATTCTAAAGTTTGGAGTATCCTATTAAAGTGGTTCTCGGTTAATGCCTCTCTAACAGCTCTACAATGTACTCTTATATAGCTATTCGATGTAATGTTTATGTGTGGGTATACCCTTATGTTGCTGTTTACGGCACCACAGTGGCTTCGAGAGTAGTTCAGCTACTCTATCGAACACTAAAAGCCTTTTGAACCTTAAGCGACACAGAGTGTTTAGAGTACCTGAACTAAGTAGGTAATTTTTAAAATAAACTGAAATATATGAAGCAGATGCCTTGTAATAGTAACAGTGTTTTATTTTCAGTCAATACAATATGTTATCAACTTTAATCGCCTTACTTCGGCAGCCTTTGTGAATTATCTGATAGGTATGAAGTACGGTGAAGCAATATTTATTCATGCAGCTTTGAAATAGCGCATCGAATGCTTTGCCTATTCAATTTTTTTTTGTGTTAATGACTGAAACTATTGATACCGTCGCCGCTTCGCGTCATTTATATTTTCTATAGGGTTTTATTTTAGAGACAGAATATACTTTTGACGGCCGATTGGCGCCGTGGGCAGCGACCCTGCTTTCTGAGCCAAGGCCGTGGATCGATTCCCACAACTGGACAATGTTTGTGTGATGAACATGAATGTTTTTCAGTGTCTGGGTGTTTATCTATATATTATAAGTATTTACGTATATTATTCATATAATTATTCATCAGTCATCTTAGTACCCATAACACAAGCTACGCTTACTTTGGGGCTAAATGGCGATGTGTGTATTGTCGTAGTATATTTATTTATTTATTTATACTCTTGACATAATTTAATGTTTTTATTACTAATTAATATATTATGAAAATTAAGCTTAATTTGTTATACTTCGCGAACAGCAGGAGAATCTGTATGGTGTCATTTATAATTTCTTCAATCCGTACTCCACACAAAACAGATCCTCGGCCATGTACCCTCGACGTTTCGCTCCGAAACCGGAGCATCCTCAGGAGATGTTGACTTTATAATGAATAATTGTTAAGTTAACAAATATTCATTGTAAAGTCAAGTTATGGATTTCCGCAAAGTAACGCCTGCTTCTATCCAATACTACTTAATAGTTCGGTATTGGATTCAACTGAGTCACCGTAAAAACAAATAAAAAAATCATTTTATTATACTTGTGTACACAAAACACGGAAAATCACCCAATTTTTTTTTTCGATTCTACTACTATTAAATTGCGAGTCAGGCGAACGCTCTAAGGTCTGTGCCCATGGAAGAAAAGGTATAATGCTGTAACGTAACGCTTTTTCCTTACGTTATGGGTCTTCATTGCAAGAATAATCTATTATAGTATAAACTTCAGATTTTAAACTAATCATATTGATTATTTCATGGCATGTACGTACTCAGGGGTAGGTATATTTGTCTACTGTCTACTCACCTACAGTGTTGACGAAACTATGAACTATTGGTTCCTCGTTGAGTGTGGAACCTAAAGAAAACGAACGAATGAGTTAAAAATTTAGGAAAAACTTTTTCGAATTTCGAATTAAGCCCGCCGATAGAGTTTGCGAAGGAACAATCTGCGACTGACTGCGAACTTCGGCCAACTTTCGAGTTTGTTTGAAAACTGCTTGCTTTCAGAACGAATTTGTATTGTGTTTGATTCGGAAATGTGGTATACAGCGCCACATACTAAATTCGGTGCTGTTTTAGTTATGAATTACTGGCTTTCGTCCGCGACTCTGTCCACGCGGATTTGTTTTCCGAGCATAAAAACTAATTTATTCATTTATTCTTCGACAGTCACAATTAAGAACATAATAACAGTTTGAAAATACCTACTATATAAATATTTTTTTTTTTTCTTTCTAAGTGTTTCTAAAAATGAATTTTTGTTCTTGCTTTCCCATGGCGACGGTCAACGGTCTATCCATTATGATAAGGATGACCCTCAGTTCGGAATTTATCCGATTCGAACACCCTCGTGCTTGTACTGGGCTGAAATTATTAGTAACTAAAGTACGTTTTTCTTTAAAAATTCTAAATTCAAAAGTCAAAATTCATTTATTTCAAGTAGGCCTAATACGACTCCTGACTCCAATTCTTCATTAAAATCCGCCTTCTATGTATCCGGATTAATTTGTGATACAAAAACTGTCGCATCTGGGAACGCCACTTCTAGCGATATGTCAATTTCTGAGTGTTTGACTACCTAGTTACAAATTATTTAAGAACTCTTTGCAAGAGGGATAAGAGATGAATCAACAAAACAATTCATAATATTAGTTTGATTATGTGATAAACCTGTAATAACGTATAGAATGGACACGTCGACTCATTCAAGAACCTAAAGAAGCCCGTTAAGTAGGGTGTCTACCTTAGGAAGGATCTACAACTAGGAAATCCGTAAGGTATCCAAAATCACATACATATCCAAGTCATAGGATTAGCATGTTAAATTGACATTGGACATGTTCTGCTACAGCCATGACTTGTCCATGGCTGTAGCAGAACATGTCCGATAGCCGCTGATAGCCGCTGGCGAAGATATGTTCTGGTGTGGAAACCCCGTACCGGCATGGGCAGGTTGAGACGACGTTTTTTATCCACGTTTCTGATACGTGCCGCTAAGATGTGGAACGCCCTCCCGGTAACTGTGTTTCCTGCCACGTATAATTTAAGTACCTTCAAGGCTAGAGTGAATAGGCTTTTTCTAGGCAAGCGTGCTCCAACCTAGACCTCATCATTGCTTTCTAACGGGCATGATTGTCGTCAAACGCTGGCCTATCGTTAATAAAAAAAAAAAATTGGGAAAACAATAGAATAGAAAAACTTTATTGCAACACGACACAATAGGAAAACACAAGGAAAACAGTAATAGTACTTAGTGCTAGGGTGCAAAGGCAGCCTTATCACTAAAAGTGATCATTTAAATGCAACCTGAAGCCGATAAAAAGGTGGTAACCTATAATTTCTGAATATTCTCTGGTCTGGCCGTGGCCAGTTAAAACCCTACCGACAAAGACGTGACGATACGTGATTCAGCGTTCATGTGTGATGTCGCGTGGAAACGAAAACTCCCCAAACACTTGAGACTGTGTTATCACTTACCACCAGGTGATATTGCAGTCAAGGGCTAAATTGTGGAATAAAAAATTAAAACAAACTCGTGTCTGGATCAGGCTGACTGTTGACTGATATATTGATTGATTGATGCACACAACTTTTTTGGCGTTCATCTGTCATCTAACTGGTACATCCTACCTGGGAAAAGCTGAAAGAAAAATCTTTTCAACACCGATTGAAATATTATTATTCAACTATGTAATATTTATTTGGGTTTTATTTAAAATATCTCTTCAATGATACAGCTGCGTTTTCGTCATAGTTCCTAAATAAAAGGAAACAGCTATATGAAAATAAAACAGATTTTAGGGATGACAGTAAGCCCCTTGTATACAAACGTAGACTGGTTCATAGAGATCATAAAAACTGTATCCATATGAAAAAGTGGGAAGATACGACATCCATTCGCACGTATCACGTCCCGCCTCACTGCACATTCGTTTTTCAAACTGAATGGGCTCCCTCTGGTGGAAGTACCTCAGTTGACTACAACTGGAGTGACACGACCTGTTGTTTTAGCTTTTTTGTTTATTAAGCCACTGGAAAACATTGTGGTCGATGCTACTATGTTTCTAGATTTCAATGTTCCGTAGCAAAATGGTGACAAAAATGCTTTTTTCACTTCTCATGCTCTTAAAGTCATACTTAACATAGATTGGGGTATGTGTCGGCGACTAAAACTCAAATTCATGCACTTATCCATAAAAGTGTATATTTATAAATGATATTGATGATGGGTTCTTCTGGGTTCAAAAATACTAGATCGTATACCTAACGGATGATGACGGTGAGGATAATTTATTTTTGTTGCAAAGAGTATATAAACACAAAGTTGTTTGTTACATTTTTTAATTATCTTTTTTGCTAGTTTATTAATATGTTTTCGTCCTTTTCTTGTTAAAATTAACGATATAAAAATATTAACGTACGTATAGTCCGATAATCGTCACTTGAAGCATAGTCTATTTATGCTCAAGAAAATATGGACAATTTTGTCATCTTTAGCAATAATTTATTTTATTTACCATATTTTATTTCTTCGCAATCAAAATAAAAACAGTTCTAAATTCGGTCATACAACCTATTTATGTTATGGTTCATTTAAAAACTAACTTTTGATCGGACCCAGGAATCGACACTTTATCCGAGACGGTTATCACCGAGCCGAAGGCGAGGATAAAAAGGTGTTTTATGTCCTTGACTGTGCTGTCGGTTTTTTTTTGTTGCAATATCAATAGATTATTTTATGTTTGCATTATTTTCAAATCAGGCCTAGTGATTTCATCGCTGGCCAACGAGTAGTCGTTTTCGTTATGCAAATAATTGTATATCGGAGTAAAATTGATCTTATTTTTATTGCGTTAAAGCTCAAGTTTGCCTCATACACATACATAGCTCGGGCTGACAAAACGTTTGTAAAACCAAAATCAGAATTTCAAAAGCGACTCTAAAACGAGAGACATTAGGTCAATTTTACTTTGATGATACAGAGTTTAATTAAACTCGAAAACGACTCGATTGCGAGCGAACTAAAAATCATATAATATGGTACTCAGGGACGGAAGTCGTAGTAGTGGTGGCCTTATTTGATGTGAAAAAACATGCTTCAGTCCTCATTTGCGAATCTGAAAAACTTTTAATTTTCTTTCATTCGGAATACTTTTGAACTAATGATGCAAAACATCCAAAATATTTCCCTTTTTATCCCCAAACTTTTGTTACTGAAAACTATAAAATGTCTAGTAATTAATAGAGATCAAAAGAAGCCGGTAAACAATGCATGAAAATTCAACCATGTTTCTAACTACCCCAGTTTTTGAACACCAGCGAAAATCTTTATAAACAAAATTAGCGTAGCGGCATAGAAATATATAATATAATAGAATAAAAATAAATGCAAAAGGTGCAAAGACAGCCTTATCACTAAAAACCTTTTTAATGGTAACCTAAGCATACGAAGGCGGTACGAACGTGGAAAGTGGATAGTGCACAAATTAAAAATAGAATAAAGAATAAATAAGAAGTACATACATATCGTATTTAGATATTAGAAAAGATATTTAAGAAATATTATATTTTAACATATAGTCATATAAACCCATTAACGGGCACGGGTTTCCTCCTACAATGAGAAGGGTTTAGGTCGTATTCCACCACGCGGGCCCAGTGCGGATAGGAGGATCATATTATATAAGCTATCAAAAATGATATTTATAGAGCATAATGTAAATGAATTGTATAAAAATAAGCGCCACTATTAACTCCGTATACTATCTTAATATGCTTCTTGAACTTTTACACAAGAGTTTAATGAAACAATCTTAAAGCGAAACATCATTAATTCACACAAGTACGACTGGCTTAAAACCCTCCAAAGCCAAAGCCAAAAGATTCCCAGCTCCAAAGCACCTCATATATTATTCAGACGCCGTCCGCGGGCGTAAATGAAAAAGTTCCAATGTTCAGTGACTATTGGAACACCGCCAAAATACTCGTAAACCGCCCAAAAGTTTCAATCAATCCAAAAATCAAGAGGTTCACAATTTACACGAACTTTGTATTCGGTGAGCGTGCGTACGCTGACGGGTATATAAATGATATAACTCCATGGATAAGAAATGATCTCAGATTGGACGGTTGGGAGAGATTAAATCTTGCGGTTATTTGACTTAAGAAAGCCATAATACATAGAATTTAAAAAAAAAAACAGAACCCTTATTCAACCATTATTGCTTGCAGTCCACAAACATTGAAGACGACCCGTGCACGTCTCACTGCACACCCGCGGAATGTTGCTAGCTCACAAACTTTTTCCCATTTTCTCATTTTATGGTAAACGTTTAGAGCATTAGAGATAAAATAATTTCGGTCAATTGTTAAATTGTATGAAGTGACCTGTTCGAGAAACACTACTAAAGTGGAGTGCTACTTGATGCTTCAATATTAGTCGTTTTCGGTTCTGTTTATTCTTAATTATGTGCCTTATTACATATATAGTGGTATTAGGTTTCGCTTTCCTTTACGCTCCCGCGTACAATTTCAACCTCAAACTTTCCCGAGATATGTGGGTTTTTAATTTTAGCTATTTAATATCACTCAACCATGTGTATTTCTGCCGCCAAGCAGTGCAATGCTGTGTTCTGATCTGAAGAACGTATTTATTTATTTAGAACACTTTATTGCACAAACTTAGAAACAACACAAGAAAACAAAAAAATATGTAAAATTAAAAACAATTTAAAAAAAATAATGGTAAAAAAAGTTCAATTCAGTTGTGTGCAAAGGCGGCCTTAAAAAGGCCTTAAAAAGGCCTGAAAAAAATATTTTCATCTTGGAGTATTTTTTGTTGCCTAGTGAATCAATTTAGTTAGTGTTATAAATAAAATAAATAATCTACGACAATGCACACATAGCCATCTAGCCCCAAAGTAAGCGAAGCTTGTGTTATGGGTACTAAGTTAGCTGATGGATATTTTTATAAATATAATACTAATAAAATTGGCCAACGAATTAGTTTGGCCATCCAAAGGGGCAATGCTGCCAGCATCTTAGGAACTGTGCCTCGCTGCGGTGGTTACGAGGACGTTTTAGATTTTATTTAGTTTTAAATAGTTTAGTTTATTAATTATTTTATATATATTTGTTAAATTAATCTAAATATAATAATATAATACTATACTCATAAATACATATAATATATAGATAGACACCCTGACACTGAAAAACATCCATGTTTATCACACAAACATTTTCCAGTTGTGAGAATCGAACCCACGGCCTCGGACTTAAAAAGCAGGGTCGCTGCCCACTGCGCCTACCGGCTGTCAATTATATCGTATACCTAATAATTATAATCGTATAATGTTATTTAATTTTATTTATCCCGGAATTGTTCTATCTTTGTATCCAATTCAATTTCTCTATATCTGCAAGCTAGGCGATACATTAGTTCGCACACGGTTAAACAGAACTTCGATAATGAAATGAACGGACCGTAGAGAATTGTTTTCATTAGTCTGAAAGCACGTGTGGATTGTTTTCTGAGCTCCATATTGGAATTGATTTTTATTTAAGAAATTTTAAATTATATTTCCGCTTCGAAAGTAAAGATAGATATAATTTTTTTAGGTATGACGAGATATAATTTAATAAAACTTTGTTTGGGTTATGTTATCGTTCAAGCTGAGCTTAGTTAGAGGCAGATATTTCGAAAACACAGACAGGCACACAAATTTTATTTATTGTACCTTAGGCCCAGAGTTTTTAGTAGGATACCAGGTAGTATAAGAGATACACCAAATGATAATTTATTTAGGGAAAAACTGAAGACTTGGCTTTTCGAGAAGCCCAAAATATAAGCCTTGTAATAGCTGCTAGCAAAGAGGCAAAAGCATCAGCATCTTAGGAACTTTTCTGATGGGTAACTATTTCAAATGTATATATTATTTTGTAAAACTATTCTTACTCTTCTTTTTTCTAGTAGAAAGAGTGATCGTAGCTGCCGATATGTAATACATGGTGTTTGGTTACACTGGTCACTGTTCGTACATTTCTGATCTGATCACAGATCGAAAAATTCACCAAAATTGTCGATGTCAACCTTTTTAATGTATCAACCCATCGGGTAGGTGATCGTACAATTAGTGTTATTCTTCTTCTTCTTAGTCGTTTCAGTCTTGACAGACTGGTCGTGGTCGACATCTCGGTGTTGTGGCTCGCTTGACAATACTTCGCCACTCTTCTCTAACGGTTGCCTTTCTTGCGCATTCATGTAGAGGAGCCTCGATTGTAGCCTTCACTTGGTCCGTCCATCTCATCGGTGATCTTCCGCGTGCTCTTAGTAGTAATTAGTTTATTTTAAATAATTTATTGTCAGTATCCGGCCACGTTTAACTATGATTCAGTGTGATATTGATTTCCGGTCCCGCAGGGATTTAAGCATATGTTGCAAATACCTTGACTTAATAACCAAGACGTAAGCAGAATAGGTTACAAGAGGATACAGGAGGAAGAAGTTTTTTTTTATTACACTACGGGCTAGTCTAGATGGTAGCGGGCTAGCTAATTAGGGAGTACCTATGGTAGTCATACCCCATAATCGGTTTCTACATGACATCGCACTGGCACACTAAATCGCTTAGCGGCTCGTTTTTGTAGTGTGGTAACTAGCCTCGGCCAAAGCCTCCCACCAGACCAGACAAGAGAAAATTCAGAAATAATAAATTCCCGAGATCTCCCTGCCGGGCATCGATCCCGGGTCCTTCTTAAATTCAAAGCGCTCACTGTTGCGCCAGAAAAGTGGTAGTTTAGCTAACCTTAACAGTACCCACTTCGTTGACTTCAATCCTAATGGTGAGGGATAATACAGTCTAAGAATAACGACTTCTAAAATAAGAGAAGTGTCTGATGGGACACTTCGGCTGTGGCTAATTACCACCCCTAACTTAGAAGGTAAACCGATAAGGGCTATGGGTTGAACATACCGTAACCTTAACAGGTTATACCAATACTTTCTTATACTGCATCATCACTTACCTTGTGAGATTGCAAATAAGGTTTAATTTATAGCGAAAAAATAAGCAAGATCCAAAAGGATTTTCCAATAAATAAAGCAACAGTTCGCCATAAGGAGACAAAACACAGTGTTAATACAGGAATAATGTATCAAAAGGGGCGACGTTGCTAATTCCCGCTGACAGCGAAAAGCGGTAATTGCAACACAAACACTCGCCAAGTCACAAAGAGTGTAGCTGTAATACGAAGAGTGTAACCGACCGTGACTCGAGTTCAATCTATTGTTCTAGCGGTTTTTTATTTCACTGGACACAAAGACACTTTTGTGTAGTCTTCGTTAATTGCAACGAAAACACCAACGACACCGAGTCATTTATTTTGCTATCGTGCCACTTCATCTGCGTGGCATTCACTTATAGTTATTCTTATAGAAACCATTTAATTCTTTCGAATCAGAATAAGCCTAATAAAGAGCTATCTTTGTAAAATTTTACTCTAATTCGTTTTCTAGCTATGGCATTAAGAAGTACCAAACACACAAATAATACTAAACCTATTTTATTTTTTATTATAGGATGACTTTAATAAAGTTTAAAACTTATGACTACATTAATGTTTTCCAGCCTATAGCCTATAGCCTTCTGACAGCGAAAAGCAGTAAGTGCAACGCAGACACTCGCTGAGTCACAAAGAGTGAAGCTGTAATACAAATAGTGTAACCGGTAGTGAATTAAAGTGAGTTAATTGGAAGTAAAACTGATGACTAACTATACCCCTGGGTCCATATCTCTTCTCATACAGGAGTGTACAATTAAGATGAAAATAATAAGATTAACTCTAAAGACATAAAAAATTTACGATTTTTTGTTACATCTATACATATAATAAACAATACTCGAAAATACACAAAGAGTGAGTAATACAAAGAGTGTAACCGACCATAACTCGAGTTCAATCTATTGTTCTTGCTGTTTTTCATTTCACTGGACAAAAAGACACTTTTGTTGTAGGTGCTTCAGTAATTGCAACGAAAACACCACCGCCACCGTATTATTTAGACTTTTGCAATGTCTTACTTTAACGGAGTGTTAAAATGATGACCGACTCTTTATAGTTTATTATTCTGCTAGAGGTTTTTTAAATGTAAGGAAAAAATAAAAACTCGTCAAGATGCAAATATAACAATGATTTTAAACCACCGTTGCATTCGTTAATTCTATTGTTCTTGGTTTTTCATTTCATTGCAGACTAAGATTTTTATTGTTAAAATATTAAAGTCATTTAAATATTTTTCGGTGTCTTCGTTTAGAAAAAAAGACTACTTATACTTTTACGACATTTACTGTCATTACATCATTAAATCCACATATGCTTAAACAAGAGGTGTTTTGTATAATTTCCAAATTCCACGTACTCGTGGAGGTAAGGGAATTATGGCTTCTGTTGGCTTCTATTGTTAAACTCACCTACTTCTGATACTCCCTGCTATTTATTAGGCTCTGGTGACCGATAAATAACGGAATAACCATTTCAAATTTGCTAGACTAGATAATTAATGTCCCGATTTTCAACGATCCTATGAGTTGAGCTTCATTGGTGTATTCTTTAACTGTCGATTATTTTATGAATTTTTTCAGATATGTGCTCAGTTACAAAAATATCCATTGTGACTGGGATTGGCCATAAGACATCGCTGGCAATTTTTTATTTCACTTACTTTGAACAGAATTTGTTGACTATTTCTCTTACGTGCAACTTTGCAAATAAATATATCACACACAACACATCGACGTATGAGCAAAAATATAAATGATATAGTTCCAGCGCGTTTCGCGCGTGTACGTTCCAGGCAGCTGATGAGTTGTTAGCCCTAGGAACGTATAATATGGCTCGTTTTGAGTCTTTAACAAATAAAGGTCAATGTACTCATGACATACCTATACCTAGTCAAGACTGTAGTAATATATTCACTGACAATTTGGATATTTGCCCAGAGAGGTCTGGAAATGCAACACATGTTCCTGTATCCTTAAATTCTACTTTATCTGCTAAACCTAAAAAACAAAGTATAGTAATATCTGACAAAATAGGTAGAGGTTTAGGTCCTATTATGAATTGTTACCTAAACCACTCAGTGACAAATATATGTTCACCGGGGGCTAGTTTTGATTGTGTCATTAATAGCCTAAATGAAAAAAATCTAGATAGGTATACAAATGTTGTCTTATTGTTAGGGGACAGTTTAAATGTCAAAAAGCATCAGATTATAAGATGCATTGAAAAATTACTGCTTTTAAATAACAAAACTAAATGTAAGTTTGTAATGTGTGCCTTTCCTTATTGTGGCACTCTAAACTCAAAACAAAATGAACATATTTATAAATTAAACTTATTAATCTATAATTTGACATACCGTCATAGCGACGCAATTTTTTATTTTGACATTAATAAATTCACGTCATCATTTGTAATGACAAGAGATAAATTGTATCTGCCTAAAAAGTGTAAGCAGCAGATAGCGTTTTTACTAGCTTATAATTTAAATGATACTGTTACAACTGTTGTAACAAAGTCTATTGACACTTTTACAAATTGTACTTCAAGTACTTCTATTTCTATTACTGACCCTAGTACTTGCGCTAGTACTATTAAGAAATTTAATAATGATTTAAACTAGTTAATAAGACAACGGAGGAGCTCTGCCATATGAACATTGTACACCAAAATATACAGAGCTTCACCGGCAAAGAATTAGAAATAGAGCTGTTTGTGGAGAAACTCAATGTACATATTTTGTGTATAACTGAGCACTGGCTCACTGGTACACAAGTAGCAGTAAACATCGATAACTTTATATTGTCAAGTGCGTTCTTCAGAAGGACTGCAATTCACGGTGGATCTTTAATTTTTGTACGTAATAATATAATTTGTAAAGAACGAAAAGACATAGTTGGTCTTTCTGTTGAACGCATTGCAGAACTGTCTTGTGTGGAGCTGGAGCGATTTATAATAGTGAGTGTATACCGACCCCCTTCAGGTGATTTTAGCGATTTCGAGAATGTCATGGAGGATGTACTAAAGCGTTTGTGTCTTTCTACTAAAAAAGTAATTGTATGTGGCGATTTCAATGTCGACATTTTACTAGAAAATGCAACAACTGCTAGATTGCTTTACTTATTTAAATGTTTTAATTTGTGTCACACTTTTAGTGAACCTACTAGAGTAACTGCAACTTCAGCATCCTGCTTAGATAATATTTTTTTCAATTGTGACATTTTAGATAAAAGAATAATTAATAATTTAAGGTCAGATCATTGTGGTCAACTTATTACTGTTTTAAATACTATCAATAAAAGCAGACAAATTATAAAGTGTAGGCCAATAACTAAGACTAAATTAATGCGATTCAAACGTGAAATTACTGCGAAAATCCCTGGTATTGCGTACGAACATTTTCATCCGGACAGTCTTTATAGTGCACTATTTAATACTATAAACAACGAATTTAATAGAGTATTCAACTTTAAGCACATCAATGTCAGTAATAAATTAAAATTTAGTGACTGGGCTACTGTAGGTATATATAAAAGTAGGGAGAAGTTGTATGAGCTGTATGATGAAAAACAATTTAATCATACTCCAACTTTCGTAGAACACGTAAAAAAATACTCTAAAATATTTAAGAATGTTTGCACTAATGCGAAATCGCTACACATTAAATATAGTATAATGAAATCTGATAACAAAATACAAACAACCTGGAAAATAGTTAATTACGAGTCAGGAAAAACTAAATCTCGTGATGTGGATTTTGAACTTATTGTTGATAACAATAAAGTGACGTCTGACAGGGAGGTTGCTAATACTTTCGAAAACTTCTTTCAGAATGTTCCCATTTTGTTAACAGATTCTCTAAGCTCTTCACCAATAGCAGCTCAGCGTATATTGAGAGATAATGTTAAAGAGTGCAATGTTTTATTTAATTTTAAACATATATCTGCAATAGATATTGTAAAGAATTTCAGGTTATTAAAGTTGAAAAAAACCGGTGATCTGTGGGGTATGTCGGTGATGGTCATTTCTAACATTATTGACGTTATTGCCCCTTATCTAGCTGTAATTTTTAATGAATGTGTTGATATGGGTATTTTTCCGAACCTAATGAAATGTAGTAAATTAATACCCCTTTTTAAATCCGGTCATAAAAATGACCTTAACAATTACAGGCCTATTTCAATCTTGCCAACTCTTAGTAAGGTCTTTGAAAAAATTATACTTTATCAACTTTTAAATCATTTTAATGTAAATAACTTACTTCATCCGGAGCAGTACGGCTTCACTAAAGGTCGTAGTACAACGGATGCAGGCGCAAGACTCATAAAGCATATTTACGATGCCTGGGAACGTTCGCAGAATGCCATTGGTGTTTTCTGTGATCTGTCCAAAGCATTCGATTGCGTTGAACACAAAACGTTGTTATTAAAACTAAGCCACTATGGCATCAAAAACGTTGCACTCAATTTAATTGCCTCTTATCTAAGTGATAGAGTTCAAAGGGTATGCGTAAAAGACATAAAGTCTAAGGGATCTTCTGCCTTAATGGGTGTCCCACAAGGCTCAATTTTGGGTCCCTTATTGTTTCTGGTGTATATAAATGATCTGCCACACCATGTCAGGGGCACTTGTGAGATTGTACTGTTCGCAGATGATACATCTCTCATTTTTAAGACTGATAGAAACAAAGATAATTTTGACGACGTAAACCGTGCTTTGTCACATGTGTCAGACTGGTTTACTGTTAATAACTTACTTTTAAATGCAAAAAAAACTAAGTGTTTGGAATTTGTTTTGCCTAACGTAAAAAAAATTGATAAAAACATCATAATAAATGGAGAAACACTTAAAATAGAAAACTCCACTGTTTTTCTAGGAGTGACCTTAGATTGTAAGCTACAGTGGGGTACCCATATAGAAAGCCTAGCGAGTAAACTCAGCTCAGCTGCATATGCAATCAGGAAAATTAGACAGCTTACCGATGTTGAAACAGCTAGGCTTGTTTATTTCGCATACTTTCACAGTATTATGTCCTATGGGATCTTGCTGTGGGGAAAAGCTGCAGATATTGAAAGTATATTTATACTACAGAAAAGAGCCGTACGATCAATATATAAACTTGGATCACGCGAATCGCTTCGTGAAAAATTTAAACAAATAGGTATTCTTACAGTAGCTTCGCAATACATTTATAGTAATATAGTCTTTGTGAGGCAAAATATTACTCTTTATAAATCAAAAGCTGAAATTAACAATCGACTTACCAGAAACGGTCATAGATTGGTGATATCTGCATATCGTCTGCGAAAGGTGCAGAACTCCTTTGTGGGGTTGAGTATACGCTTTTACAACATGATTCCTAAGGAAATTCTTGACCTACCAATGCATACATTTAAAAAATGTGTAAAAACGCATCTAGTACAGCGAGGTTACTATACATTTGATGAATTCCTCAATGACAAGGTAGAATGGAAGCAGCCAGCCTCGCTCTCATCTCCCGCAAGATAGCAAAATGATTGTAAATGTTGATGTTGGAAAAGAGCAACTACTGAGTTTCTTACCGGCTCTTCTCGGTAGAATCTGCTTTCCGAACCGGTGGTAGAGTCACACAAACATGCATACTTGACGTTTCAAAAGTGCTTATAAAGTAGGCCTACTTGAAATAAATGAATTTGAATTTGAATTTGAATTTGACAGTCGACAATCTTCTGACCTCCTATTATGGTACAAAAGATTACGTAAACGATAAAATTCCTTGGATGTGAAACATGCTCCAGTTGGAATGCTTAATAAATCATTTTAAATGACGATCATATATAGGTGATTAAAAAAGAACACACGGCTTATTTGATTCTAGGCTTCTTTTAGTTCAGGGTGCGTTCACTTGTTTGGTAGCTTTAGTTTTAGGTTTACAAAAGATGTATTCGCCACCATCATACTATGTATACATTTTTGTATGTTATATACGTATCAAAAATATGATCTGTAGGACTAGGCCTATTTGCAAGAAATATTTGACTTTGACTTCGAGCTCTGCAAGGTTAGTTATACACTACAGATACAATACATATAGCCGGAAGACTTTAATTTTGTAAACGTAATTTTGTATTTATCTAATTAGGTTAAGCACGACTTGCAAGGTCCTTAAACCCCTTATAATATTATGAACATGCTCCTAATTTTTACTTCTATGTGTTCATGACTCTTTATAGTTGTAACGACCGCACAATTCACAAACATATCTATGAAGTTCCATAGAGCATTACAACGGATAGTGTCGGCCTACCAACCTACTAAAAATGCCATCAAGTAAACACTAATTTATTCTTTTAGTTCTGCATAGCAATAAATTTAACTGAAACATGTAACTTCCTGCAAGTCAATATCGCTCGCTGTTTGTTTTTACGAGTTATTACATTTCAATAGTTAAGTTGTGACCGGGTTGAAACACAAAGAGTAAAGTTGTCACAAAGTCAAGAGTGGGTAATGGACCGTGAGTTACACAAGTTCACTCTTTTGTTCTTGCGGTTTTCATTTGACTGGAGACAAAGACTGGTTTGTTTTTAAAGCTTATGAATAATCATTCTGTGAGCCAAACAATTCAGATGTACCTACGGATCTCGCTTTGAGTGAGCCATGATGGAAAAAATATTAAAGTTAATTACTACCTACTGCTCCAGGAGCTTTAGAAGCCGTAAGAAGATACGTTTAAAGTTTTTCGTTTTCTAGTACCGTGGCGAATAGTTCAGATTTATTGAACTTAATAGTTTGTCAATTCTCACAAGATCCGTTCCCAATTCATTCAATTCAGAGTTGTTCGAAGACTGCAAAACGCAAACTGATACCAATTTCTCTTATTAAAACTATCGATTATACGACCGACTAGTGAGCCAATTGGTAATAGATAGGTTTATAGCAGACAGTGTAGTTCATTTTTATTGACTCTAGTCGTAACAAATCGAGTAACCAACTGTGAGAAAAGCAAGTGGTGGAGTAGAGCTAAGTTTCATATTTCTAAAGAGATATAATATTATTTTCAAAGTTCTGGTTCCGAAGTGGATATTAAGATCTTTTTAGACCTAAATGGCATAGTGGAAAGCGCTGTGGTCTTACGACTGGAGTTCCCGGGTTGGAACCCCAATGGGCAATTTAGGAATTTGTAATTCCTGAACTTTCTCTGGTCAGTTCCGGCGAGTGGCTTCGGCCGTGTTTGGTTACCACTCTATATGCTAGGGATATGGGTTTAATTTGATTGCCAATACCCCTAACCATCTAAGAAGACATAATCACTTACCACCAGGTGTGATTGCAGTCAAGGGCCAACTTGTAGTGGAAATCCTACCACCTATCCGTGCACCGTGCTACGTTCATTGGCTATTTAACTTCGCAACGAGTAAAGTACAGGACTTTGGTTCTTCTACAGTTCTGATATAAAGTGACTAAGTTATATCAGAACATACTTACTTTCCCTTAATATAGCCACAACTGATAATTAAATTAAACAACAAGATACAAATCCAACATAATGCTTTATTTTACAAACACTACTGTACTAACTAACATTACGCCATCGTATTTATAGTACAGGAGACATCGCTTTATATTTACAGAAATTTCAACATTCAAATACAATATTACGTAAAGATATAAGGCACATTTATAACATCTTAACCCAACAAGAATTATCATCTATGTGTCTTTTTCATTGGATTAAATGTTTCATTCAATATGATATTTTTTTATAGTCGAAGAGACGAAAGTAACATGCTCTTAAAAGGTTAAACTAATAATTGTTATATGTCATTAGTACAGAAAAGGTGCACAAAATGTGTTGCGAGAATACGTCAACCTAGCTTAATTTAAGTACTTTAAATGATAGTTAAGAATCCCGTGAGTATCCTGATTCTCCTTTTGTCAGAACATAAGAATAACTGGTTCTCGTTATTATAGTCAGTGGAAGCTAAAATATTATTTCATATTTGATAGTAAAAAAAGAGTGATTGTAACTTTTGTTTATGATTAAGCAGATCAGGGACCAAACAGAAAAATTTAATTATTAAAAAATAAAGCTACATTGTTTACTGACACTAAAATCTTATTCTGTCTCAGAACATTATTATGTACTCCGTCTCTCGGACTATAATAATATATTATAAATGTTAGTAAATTTCCAAAAGTGGAATGGATATTTTAATTTTACATTCTTATGAATTGCTGTTTTACTAAATTAGATTTTCGTTATAAGAGCATTTTAGGAAAGATTGAATAAAAAAAGATAAAAGAAACAGTACAATAGAGTTTTATGGTATCCAATGTGTTATCGTAATATATCATATTCGTGATATAATCAAAGAAAATTATTTAATAATATTAATATAAAAGAAAATACTAGTTATGACTACAGAAAGATAAGGAAATAATGGTAGTATTTAATGTAAAGAAATAACACGAAAATCTTAAACAAAAATACTGGCACTTTCATTTCTAATTAAATTATTTAATATTTTTACATTGTGATATGATTCCTGAGCAATGACAGAAATTTAATTATCCTAAAATTTACACTTTTATTTTACTTACAACGGCATTTTTATTCTATTTTTACACATAACTGGCAGTTTTTGTCTACGCATTTAAAAATACATACTTACTTCTCATACAAAAAATCACAAATTGGAATGTAATCATTAAATTTATCAAGAGGATTTAAACAATATATATATATATATATCTTTAGTTAATTTAATTAAAATTTGAGAATAACACTTCATAATAATTGACTTTTAAACAATTTTTTTAACATTAGATATGTGATTCATGACATCAAAGTCAACAAAACCGAAACGACATTCGTTTTTGATTAGAAAAAAAACGAAAATGCTAAAAATTAAAAAATAAACAAAATCAGTCATTATTTTAGTCAAACCTTGTCATAATATCGTACAGTACTAAATAGATCGAGACAAAAATAAATTCATTTAAATTCACATGAATTCTCGAATTATACAAAAATATTTACTTATCATAAATAGTAACTAAAATATTAGACATTTCATTATTTTAATACCTACCTAGTGTATTTTATAAATATTTTTTCACTAGATCCATCTTCTAGGACAAAGTTATATATAATACAGTATCAATAAATCAAATCACATGAACATTTTGCGACGTAAGATGATCACTTGAACCATTATACCTTAGCCGCGAGATAGTCCGAAACTGCTGTAGTTACATAACAAACGAAACAAAACTGGATTGTATGCATAAATTTGGTTATTAGGCTTTCAGTCGCTGCAATCCACAAAGATAAGATAATCAAGTCACACACACATAGTGGAATCTATGCATTGGAAAATGCATTTCGCTTCTATCTTACATTTGATTCACTAGCCGTAGTGCATGATTTGCTCGCTCACAATCGATGAGTCTTTTACAAGTATAAAACTATGAATAGTTAAAGTAAAATAGACCTAATGTTATACGTGTTAGAATCGCAAATCCTGTACTTCTGCTTTTTTTAAACTTTGTCAGAAGTCAGAGCTAAAAAATTTAGCCAAATTCGAGCTTTAACAAAATCAAAACAAGATCTATTTTACTCCAACACAGCACAGTATTTTCATGTTAACGACTCCTCGATTGTAAGCGAAGAAATTTTGTACTAAGGCTACGGATTACGGTGGAATTACAGCGTTTTCGCTATATTTATTTCTCAGCGGAAGTGTGCTAATGGCCTTAGAGCGTGATCTAGCAGGGCGTTTAGTTTGCGACTGATTGCAGACGTATTTTCGCAGCAAAACAGTCGCTCGCTGAAATACTTAACTATTTCGGCGGTTAATATTAAGCGCGCAGTCAAAATATTAACCGGAATTAACAGAAAACGCCCATAAAAACGAGATAGGAAACAACATAAACAAATCTAGGCATTTCCGAAATTTAAATTAAATTAAATTAAATCAAATATTCCATATCAATATGTAGCAAGATATGTACAGGTTCTGGATTAATTCCAATTTATCATAATCAATACTTGACATAGAATACCATTATAATGATATTTTTATACAATTGAAACTAGTAATACAAATTCGTTACAATTATTAATATGAACTTCAAATACCAATTATTATTGATATTTTCCAGAACGACAAGGATATGGATTAGAAATGAATTTGTGGAAAATATATATAATAATATTTTAATAAGAATACTACAATTTTTTAATTAATACCTATTTAGACAATTCGAATCAAGCCCACAGTAACACTGTGATATTATTTAGATAAACAAATAAATCAAACAGTACATACAAATAAGTATGAAAAAGCTAATGACAGTGGCTGAGATCCGAAATTGAAAATCAAAATTAGGCCTAGTTGTATAGGGTCAACAATCTAGTGGTTACAATTTCATTTCAATCCAAACTTAATTGAAAAAAATCAAAACACTCCATTATTACACACATCTTGAAAAAGTCACAAACAGATAAATTGTCCACAAATTTTAAGGACTACACACAAAATGCGTTCAACAACAAGTGATTCGGTGCACTCACATTAGTAACTTGTCCGTGTTATTATTTATAAAAAAGTTCACTATAATTATTAACATATGACGATTTAAACTCAGAAAAATATGGTCAACGTATGCTAGACCAGTTTCAGACCCCGCCAGGGTCCATAATCAGAAGCTCGCTTCAACTGTAGATTCCGTACGGGTCCTAAATTAGTCAGGTAACACAGACTTAAATTCCTCTGAGTTCAAGCCGTTATTTATTCATAACTAGGAGTAACACTCACTATAGTTTAATCTGAATAAAGTTCACTGAGTTCCGTAAGTTTTAGTATTTATTTATATAAACAGTATTTCGTCATAGGCCTCCCGCTACTCGGTCATGAGTTCTGGGCTGAGTCTGTCAGCGTTGAAGTTCTCCATGCTCCACATTTGTCTGTTCTCAGATTCGTTGCAAGTTTCCATGACGATCTTGTCCTTGTTCCTTGATATCGCCATGCATTTCTCACTGGATCCATGTTTTATTAACTTCGTCTGTAACAACATACATTTTATGGTTTACGACCTGCCAATCAGTTATTGGGTTTGGGTCTTTACTAAAAGCTTTATGCATCCAGTTTAGAAATCGTAGGGAATTTAAAAACGCTTCATCAAGTAAAAATATACACCAAATATCTAACCTTATATTTAAACAATTTATTATTTACTTACTTATTATGAAAGATAGACTATACAATTTATACCACCTAGAGTTATTCTTGTGTTGACAAGAATAACTGTGGGTAGTATATCAATACTTCAATATTACTATATAATGGGGGTTGATCTAAACTTATGGGGGTTGTTATAGAAAATCAGTTAGCAACTTTATATTGGGAAAGACTTTAATGAAATAAACGAAAAACCAACATTAAATAATAAATAAATAAATATACTACGACAATACACACATCGCCATCAAAGTAAGCGTAGCTTGTGTTATGGGTACTGAGATAGCTGATGAATATTTTTTTATGAATATAATACACATAAATACTTATAATATATAGATAAACACCCAGACACTGAAAAACATTCTTGTTCATCACACAAACATTCTCCAGTTGTGGGAATCGAACCCACGGCCTTGGACTCAGAAAGCAGGGTCGCTGCCCACTGCGCCACTCGGACGTCGATAAGCATTAGCAGTTATTTTACATCTTAAACAAAACAAAGTAATAAATTCATCAAAGTCATAATATGACGACGGTGCCAGTGAAGGGCTGACATGGTTGAGGCTGGGATGGTGTGGAAAAATGTTATCAAAATAATAATGTTACAAAAATGTATGTGTGTATCAGTTAATAAGAAGAAGAAGAGACATAGAAGAACTTTGAGCTGAACTCAGATCTGAGATAGAATTTATGAAAAAATCGAATCAATACAAAAGTTTTACAAATCTGACGTATTATGTCAAACTTACATTGTGGTCATAAAGCCATAGCTGATTACCCTTAGCACCGTGACAAGGGTAAAGCACGACGTCGTGGCCCGAATAATCGAGGCAGGTCTCATCACGACGGATTTCACCATTCTTCGAGTACATCCAGTACTGAAAAAAGTTTAATAAATGTTTTAGTAACATTAATTTTAAATAAAGAAATATTAAATATTCTTATACAATTTTATAAAACAAAAATCCCTACAATGTATATTTGACTACCCAAACCAACCCATACATAAAAAGGAATGCTAGGAATTATTAAAATAAATATTCATGAAAACATGTAATTTGGTTTGAACTCAGAAACAGAAAAACTCTGTTAATAAATCATCCATCCACCAACATAAGTGAGAATCCAATAACATATTAAGAGCGCTTCTATGTTTTTATTTCGTGAAATAGCCATAATATTTTACGAATACTGCTTTAGTTTAAATTCAATGTTAAATTGGGATATTCACGTAATTATTTATACATGACGTTGTAATACATTTTATTAAATAGATGGAGAATTTACAATTTGAGTAATAATGAAATATTTATGTGTAAATTAAGATAATAAAGATTTAAATAATCTAACTTGTTAAATAAGCTTACAAACTAATAAAATATACCTAGCGGCAGTACCAATAGTTTAAGATCGAATTAAAAATAATATCAGTTAATAAGAAGAAGTACCAATTTGATTTCCCTGTAATAAAAGTAACGTGCGTGACCAACCACGATGTGAAGATAAAAAATCTAAATGTTAAATTTAGACCTGCATGAATGACAAAAACTATTTCGTTAAATGTTATCGTAACGTCGCATTAGTATATAAATGGAAAATACGGTTCAAAACGTATGCGTGCGAAATAAGCAACAAATTTACCAGCACGCAACAGCTTCGTTGATTAGTAATGCCAAAGTAGTGTGATACAAAACATAAGGGGGGTTATTTTATTCCAATATGTGGTTATAAAACATTCACGGCGTGCACCAAAACCTATAGTATACAAGACAAAGCAAAAGCATAGATTAATTCATTCTTGGAGTTTGTAGACAAACCTGGTTGCCGTATTCTCCATGGCATGGCCATACATTAACTGGCTTCTTCATATCTTCCGGACCTGCTGCCGAGTCGACGCACATATCCGTCGAGGGATTCGCGATCTAATGTCATCCATAATTTAAAAAGGCGTGCCAAAGCAAGCGTGCTGGTGACACTATTACTTGAAGCATTTTGTATAAATTTAGCTTACTACTCTACAAGTAATAATGTCGTGATGAAAATGAAATGACTGATGAACAAAACAAAAGTGTGCCACTTATTCCTCATACAAGAATAAGTTCGGTGGTGCGTTTAGATAGCCCATTTCTATTGAACACGCCACTCGGATTTCCAAACTGTCAATACCTGATTGCCACCAGCGCCATGGCACGAGTGCAACATTATGGGCTCTGTTTCTTCTTGAGTTTCCTCTATAGATACACCATCGAGGCAGTTACGGTGACCGTTTGCTTCAGTTCGAATCTAACGGTTTATATAAAAATACTAAAATCGACAATTTCGTGCATACTGTGCTATAGAAAAAAAAACCGTGCGATTTTAAACATGCTGGGAAATTAAGGTGCAGATAAACATTAACATAATAAAATGGTCGAAATGATTTTTCACTGTGGTACTGCCGCATCGGGTGAAATTTTAAACGACAGAAGACCTGATTTCCTCCCTGCCGGTGACACGGGTAAAGTCCGACGGGCTTATGATGGTTGGACTTGTGGCCTGGCGAATCCAGGCATGTCTTATCGAAGCCGACATTTCGAATCTGCACAAGTAATAATTTTGAAGGACACGTTACACACAGCACAGTTAAAAATTTGCACTCAGGGTTTTCATAGACATCAATAGAAATTTTAGCACGGATATAGTTCACATCTTTGGCGAAAATAACCTTTTGCAAATGTTGCAAACGTTAAAAATTTTAAAACAAATTTACAAAATATTATATTATTTATAATAGGAACAATGTTTTATTTTTTTGGATGCTTCTAAAAATTATAAATGATGAAGCATGAATTCAACGAATGAGTTATTAAAAGAGTTAATACAAACCTCGCCATGAGCAACGGATTCTCCTGGAATAAATAGTTCTGGATAAATGTTTTTCAAGTACCACTCAAATGATTTGCAGCCTAGTTTTTCCCTTAACGCTTTCCGGCTACTTATGTCACCATAATCACCTTTATCGTTACCGACTCGTTGATAATAATATTTGGCGTAGTCATCTAGCCAAACCTAAAATGTAGAAAAATGTATATTACCAAAGTAACGAGGTTTCAAAACTTCGGTATGTCATTAACATAATATATTATTCAAACCATACCTCAGCTAATCTAACTGAATTCTTCTTAAGGACATTCACACCAGTTCGCCATTTATAAGGAGACCTCTTTCTAAATATGTGACCAACATGTGAGCATGGGACGATTTCCAAAGTTCCTCCACACATCCAACTTTTGAATGACAGTTCTAGGTTTTCTCCACCCCAAATATCAAAACCGCTATCGTAAGTTCCCAGTCTTTCGAAAAATTCCTTGTCAATTGCAAAGAGTCCACCAGCCATAGTTGGAGACCAAACTGGTTCCGCTGTATGTTTGTGTCGAGCTCTTTCGTTAGCTGGTACGGGATGCCAATTGAACTGTAGATTCCAATCGAAACCGCCGACGTTGACTGACGAGGAGTCCCTGTAGTGGTACTCGAGGGTATTATCATCGATAACGTCAATTACTGGACACACCACTGTAGTTTTGTTTCGAGCAATTCTATCTAACAAGGGCTCCAACCAACCTGCAAATAATTTCAGATAAAATTCGTTCGTGAAGGTATAATTTGTTTTTATATGGACATTCAGCAATTATAGAAAAGCTATCGACAATTTTGTTAATACTACGCATGTAGTTTGAAAATTGAATACTAACGAAAATAATTACTGACTAATATTTTAAGGGGTACCATAATATGAATATCGATAAAAATAATTTAGTTGAATAAATGATTGTTAGTAATTTTTTTTAATATCAGTTAATCAAACTCACCTTCTGTGCATTCGCAATGGCTGTCAAGGTACGTGAGCACAGGAGCGGTGACGTATCGGGCCCCGAGCAGCCTTGCTCTAATGAGACCCTCTCTACGAGTGGCACGGACTATCCTGACTTTAGGTAGAGACGACATGTAGTCGTCTAACTGTTGCATCAGGTGCGCTGGAATCAAGATTTATCGTATTTAAGACATGACTTACGAGTATATATAAAGAAACCTATTTGAAACTGGCATGCAGGTTTCCTAACGATGTTTTCGTAACGGTAAAAGCAAGATATATTTGAAATGGTCAAATTAAAAAAACCAAATGATCCCCCGAAAGGGAGCCAAAGCTTTAACCACTATGGTATCTCTGTTTCTTTAAAGAAACAATATACACTTACGCATATCCGAAAAGTCGTCAACAAGAATAATTTCCTTTATCAAGTGTGGAGGTGATCTGTCAATAACTGAGTGAACTGTTCTGAGAAGCACTGACCATGCTTCATTGTGGAAACAGATCACAACAGAAGTCTGAGGTAGATCTTCTAAATAGCGTCCTGGTTGTTTACACCTGATAAAATATTAAATCAAATCAGTGTCTATTTGTTTATCCATATAATTATCTTTAACGTGGCAGTTTCTTTTACTTTTTATAAATTTGATTGGAAATTAGTTGAAATCCTAGAACATTTTATCGGGTAGATATATGGATGGTTTTAGAAATATCCTAAATTCTCTTTTATTGTTTTTTTTTTTTATTTAATTAATTCTCTTACCATTCGTCTCGCGGGTCAGGTAACTTCCTTTTAATGGATATCAGGTCGCTCGCATATTGATTAAAGGCATTCTTCTTCCATCCCTCTGATACCGCAAGTTTTGCATCCTCACTCATGTTCGCTGGTAAAACGACCGGTTTACCGAGTTCACCCGGTGCGTTGTCCGAACCAGGAGCAGCAATTACTCCAAGGCCTTTGGAGCAAAAATAATGAAACGTTTTGATATTTTTAAATTGATTTCAAATCATTTGAAGGTTTACAAATCAAAGTCAAATTCGACAATGCCTTTGCGTAAAGTTTTAACCTCAACAATTATTAATTTTAGAATAGTATATTAGTAATCGTATATTATTTACAAACTAAGTAATTAAATCTATCAATGTATTGCTAACATCACGTACTCATTCAATGTGGTTTAAAGAAATAATAATTTATTGGTCTATTTATTATTTTTTACTATCTAACATATAATTATAATGACAAAGCGTTTATATATTTACTTTTTATTAAATAAAAAGTAAATATATATAAAACGTTGCAACTAAGTAGGTCTATTCGATATACGTAAGGACTTATCACCAGGCTCGGTGAAATCTAAGCACTGGTCCATATCTAAATCGGAAATCCGTCAACATGTCACGTCCGATACGTGTGAAATAGGTCTAAAACTAGCGATTAATAATATCCCTCCGCCTCGTCAGAATACCGCAATATTAATTGAAGTTTCACTCTAATTTACGAATAGCACTTACATTGATGCTACCCTGAAAGACATTAATCGCTAAAGTAACGATGGGTTAATTGAATTCGCTTCGGCCTTATCTTCGTAGATGATTGTTTAATATGTTTATTAGGTACAATCTTCGTTTTGTTATATTTTAATCGCTTACTTTTACTCAATAGAATATTAAGACTAAGTTAAAAATGATTACTTAAATGAAGTGATATATTAACATTATGTTAAAATAAATAATGAGAAATTATAATAAAATGTAAAACCAGGTTTACAAATTGTTGGAAAAAAGCAATTAGTATTATTACCTTCTCTCCCCAAGATTCGACCCATCCAATCGACTCGCGTTGGTGCTGTGGTGGATAAAGGAATATTAACATGCATTATATCTACATTGTCTATAAATACATATAGTATCCGACAGCAAATTATGTACATCATCGCAGAAGATTGTGCTGAAGTAGCTCATTGATACGTTTCTAGTATACGAGGATGTGCATGGTCAAATACAATTTTGGGTCTACAATCATGCATTGACATTTTAATTTAACATTCTTAAAATTTGTAACGTAAAATTGTAAATTTGTTCTGTAAACATATACAGAATTGGCTAAATCACAAAGATAACATGGAAACCCAAAACACAAGACCTTACGGGGATGATTATTTATATTATTTGAATTAGAAAACGAAAAAATATATTTTTTAATGTAAAACGTGTATCCTGGGATAGTTTCATTTTACATTCATTGGAATCTGTAACGTCTCTCCTCATTACCATTTCTATTGCGGGGGCAAGCGGAGAGACAATCGCAGAGTTTCTAAGGAACTAGGGACAATACGAGAGGGGGAACTCTAATGGCTCCGTGATTTACAACGGTCATAAAATAGTGACAGGCGATATAGCTTACGGAGATAGCGGAAAAGGTGAAATTTGCAGTGATTAAATGACATAAACGATATTAACATAAAAATTATGCGTCCATCAAAATATAAAAATCATCAAAATTATTGACATAAAAGAACAATGTTTAGTAACAATTAAACATAAAATATAGAAAAGATATATAAGCAAAGGCAATTTGAAGAGTAGCAAAACTTGTAATTGTTAGCGATAAATATATTCATGCATAGTCATAATACATTAAATTTTATCAGCATCTTACGAATACACCGAAACCTCGTGCAATTTCCAAATTAAGAAAATTATGCTCACCATCGGATAAATTATTGCCATAGGATTCGCTTTTCTTTTTGGTTGATGAGGGCTTAGCCATTTTTAGTGGCTTCGCTTCTGGATCTTCATATTCGATAGGCGGTGCGCCAATGGCATTTCTTGCTCCACCATTAGTCGTAAGCAATGCTACCATAAACCACAAGGCTGTCAGAATCAGCACAGCTTTCAATATAAGCGTCCTTCTTCGTAAAAAGAACATGCTGTAGTATTTCATTTTATATTCTAATAATTCTCTAAAATTTATATGTTCAGTATGTTTTCATCTATTCGCCTCAATTAAACAATGACATTTGTAACCTACTACCTTTGACCTAATAATATAAAATCAGAAATATTTTACATAACTTTTGAGCAAAAATGTTTAAACTACCTATAATCACAAGGCGACTAGAATTAAATACTTAGATATGTCCAAGGTTCTTTAAGACTGATATTTGTTAGGATATGTTTCTAGATAAATGTTTTATTCCTGTTCACATGCTTTGGCGATCTAAGATTCTGGGCTATAATTTAGACTTCTCGTGGCCTTGATTTATGACTTTCTTTCTAGTTTTTTGATTCATTTCTAAAACCCTTTATCACGGAATCTTCTTCCATAGCATAAAACCTGTAAATAAAATGAAATGTTTATTAAATTCTCGAAAAAGAGATGTTAAATAATTAATTATTATCATCATTATCATCAATTCAACCAATTGAGGTCCACTGCTAGACATAAGCCTTTTGTAGGGCCGGTCCAGCGGCTTCTAGCATAGCTAGAGAGCTAGAGTCACTCAGCGGGCGATGGAGAGCCATCGCCCGCTGAGTGACTCTAAGTTGAAGCTTAAATTCATTTTAACTTTACTTCAATCCCCATGGAACTCTATACCTAGTCTAACGAGTAGCAAAAATCATATAAATATCCTAAACAATCTAACGAGAAAAACGTTGATTTTGATTAGACCTTGTTTCCATCTGAAAACCTTAATACATTTGTGATCCATCAAAATCCCCTACCCCGATCTTTCAGGGGAACCAACTCATCATATGCTCATCAGAATCCGTAAGCTAAAGAAAAGTTAGCAAAGAACATACTACCCATGACTTTTTATTTAACTGGTTCCATAATCAAGAAGCTCTAATGAACAATCAATAATTTACAAATGTAAATTTCTTTCTGCTTTATATGGCAACTTTATTTATAACAAGTTTTATACTCACTGTTAAATACGTTTCTGACGTAACAAGTGTCGCTCGTTGTCGTAGAATTCTGTAACAAAGAAAGATGACGTTAATATCTGATACAATATATACATGAATGTATATTAATAAGTAGTTTTATAAGTAATGAAAAGTTTCCGAATCAATAGTGTTCAAAACCAAGAGAGTGATAATAAATTTGATTTAAATCTTTACTGTTTCGAATGAAACATAAATAACACTGAATCGAAGTAGCGTCTATCTAAAAATCAGGCAGTTTGCTTCATGAAAATGTTTCCGAAATTCGGAAGAAAACGGGGAACACATTTCATGCCTTAGGCAAATTTAACTTCGATA
The DNA here is from genome assembly GCF_905163445.1 of Pararge aegeria. Taxonomy (NCBI): domain Eukaryota; kingdom Metazoa; phylum Arthropoda; class Insecta; order Lepidoptera; family Nymphalidae; genus Pararge; species Pararge aegeria. Next base: position 12,901,854 of record NC_053192.1, read on the forward strand.
GAATTTCAGTAATTAAATTATTTCTTAAATATTTAATTATAGCTAATAAAATGCATAAATCTTGTTTGTAATAAATTTAATTACTAGTAGATAAAGACAAATAATAAGTAAAATGAGAACAGACTCCCATTTATATCCATTAAGGTTTATGGTATAGGGTTGTATATATAATTGTACAATTCCGTACCCGCAAAGGTGTAAACGCTACAGCACTTAACGACCCCATTAGAATTCCATACGACGCGACGTCCAGGAAGATATATACAAGAGACACAACACCGCAAATATATACGATTAAAACTATTTAGGTACGTTTCGAGAAACATTTGCTTATTCTATTCGCAGTACGATAAATATTTGAAACGTGGATAAAATTTATTAATTCCCTGGACTAATTACTAAATTTTCTTTGCCATTTAAATAAATAATAACGTATGAAATTGCGTCCATATTTCAAGCATCTTTTTTGAATTTTGTTTTTCTAGAATAGCTATTTTCTTTGCAGTTGTTGAATTCATTCAAGCTGTTATCAAACTATTTCAAATATAAATAAAAAGAAAACAAAACAACTGAGAATTTAAGTTTTTACACTCACTAAGTGAACGTGAAATTGTCCTTTAGGGGGCCTGGGACTTAGTTTAAAATTCATCCGCTACAGAAGTTAATGCGCAATGAAGTTGGTGAACTTCGCTCTCTTGATGATATTATTGTTGTAAAGTACAGTTACCACTTCTGTGCCGTAGCAGTATATTATTATTAATGAAGGAGTAAAGAAACCACCCGCGTATCTATCTGCATTACCCTGAGACTAACTATCTCATTAAAATAACAACCGAAAGTTTCGAGAGAGAGCTATATTTACAATTCAAAATGCATTGAGTTCAGAACAACGTAATAGACTCAGCTTCTGCATATTATTAATATTTTTCTATGATTTTTTGATATTATTTTATCCCTTTTATTTTGTATCAGTTTCCGTGGTTCTAATTTATCGTACTTAATCTATTCTTGTTGATTAAGTGCGAACAATTAGATCTGGGTGAGGAAACCTGAATGCCTGAGAGTTATCCAGAATGTTCCCAAAGGCGTCAGAAGTTCACCAATCCGCACTTGGCCAGCGTGGTGGTCTACGGCTTAAGTTCTTCTCACAGAGAAGACCCTAAACTCGTGCCCTGTACTGGGCCATTATTGGGTTGATAATGACGAATCCTTTCAATCTTGCAATTGCATCAAGGCTCTTAACACCTAGTTTTTCAATACATTCACATTTCTAATCTTCTTCCTGCCACGCTCCGATCCAATTTCTATTAGTTACTGAAAGGGTCACTCCATTGCGTAGCCTATAATTTACGTCACATAGGCTGCTTCTGAGAAATAATCTCAGAAGCAGCCTGGATTATGCCTTGTAATTTATTCCCATCACACGTTTTATTTACTATAACCGGAATCATCGAGAATAAAAGTTCTTGGTTTGACTTTTTCGACTGTGTGTTGCATGTCGCGTGACGGTCACCTGCGAAGTAGGGATAAAGTGACAAGCGCTCGTAAGAGCAGTCGAGGACAATAAGGCGGCGCCTCGCATAAGCTGACCGTGTAGTGTATAGACTATCACTCATTTGTGTTAGTGCTTCATGAAATATTGGTTACATTTATAAAATGTGATGAAGATGGAATTGATAATGAAATGATTGAAAATAATTGAAAAACGGATCAAAATTATCGATTATAAAACATTGTTTTTTTTTTATTTGTGTATGTCCTCTAAATAATTGCTAAGTATTATGTTTGTCGTACTCTAAGACACAGAGTTCAATAAAATATTAGTTGGAGACCTAATCTACTTTTATCATTTCCCATTATCATTCCCATTTTCCAAGTAGCGTAGCTTCATCCATCTTAATTTTAAGATTGATGAAGCGATTTTTATAGACTTAATGGAATATTATTCCGAATTTTTTTAGTTAAATGTCCACCATGTCTATAATTAGAAAAAAAAGTTTTACTTTTACCGTGGTTTCATAAAACAAAATTAAATTTTTTCGATAGGTTCATGATAAAGCATTTACCTGTACCGTATATAATGTAATCAAACAACGTAGTGGTTACTCATTTGGTAAATCTCACTTAAGCCTATAAAGGTATTAAAATTCAAAGTTCATAAGAATACAATTTCACGTGCCGTAATAAAAGCTTAAAGGCTAAATAATAAAAGGAAACTTATTACCGCAGAAAATTTATGACATGATGTTATAATGTGAACGTTTAATATGAGTTTCAGCACTTCAATAGTGTATTAAATTACGTAATATTTCATTATACATAATATCTGAACACGATGTAGACGTGTAACTCATGTAATTAATACGAAAGCAATAAAGTATTCAGCAACTTTGTGAATATATCGAGTAGGAATAAAGTTATAAAAGCGAAGTTTTTGCCGCAAGCATGTCTCGCGGGTGTTTCAATGGTAAAATTATATTACGATAATACGTTAGGTAAACCAGTTAAACCACCCCTAATAATTTTAGAGCGACAATGAAGCTTAGGAAAATATTGACAGTGATTTCCGTCTTCTTATCAACATAATAATAAAAAATATTGGCAAAACACTGCAGAATTCTCATTCGTTCTCGTACTTCTCATTTTAATAGACAATGGATGGAATAACTTATAAGAGCGTAATTTGTTTTCATTATCCAATAGGAAACTAGAAACGGAGATAGCGCAGTTGTAAAAAAATAATGAAATGTATCGTCAATAAATATTTGAAAACTCAATGTACCTATGTTCAAAAAAAATTCTAAATTTAAGAAAGAATGGGACTGCATTGATTTGAACATTAGAAGTACGAATAAACTTGCAGTGCAATATACTTGGTAACATAACAAATCATGATTCGTTTAAAGGAAATTTCATATAATTTTAGGTACAATAAAGTTCAAAGTTTGCATAAAACGTAAGTTTAAAGAAAAGTCCTATTATAATGTAAAGGATAAAAGACTATACGCTATGGTATTGCTTTAATCAGGTTGTTATTCTAATAATTTTAATGGATAATGTGTGTGAGATGGTGATACCAAAAAAGAACACCCGGCTAAGTTTGTTGTGGGCTTCTTAGATAGGACGCGTTTGGAAACCTCATAGTTTAAAGTTTAAGAATATGGTTATCGCTATCATCTCACTACCATGTACACATTTCTCATGGTACCTACGCACCGTAAGTGCCATGCTATGGGCCTACTTGGTTAGGGCTTCGGCCTCTCTTTGGGTGGGATCGAGTTCGATCCCCGGTACGCACCTGTAACTTATCGGAGTTATGTGCGTTTTTAACAGCACATGCTTTAACGGTAAGAAAACAGCGTGAGGAAACCTACATGCCTAAGAGTTTTCCACATAGTTCTCAAAGGCGTGTGAAGTCTACCAATACGCACTTGGCCAGCATCGTGGACTGCAACCTAAGCTTATCTCATTCTGATAGGAGACCCGTGCCCTGTAGTTGACTGCTAATTGGTTCGTCAATCGTCACCATGACGATGGCATGTAAACCGCTTCCTTAATTTTGTAAAATGTATCACAAAATTTGTTACTTACAGTATGTAGTACATTGAGATGTAAATAACTTAGCATGCACTTAGTATAATAATGCCAGAACCAAATATAGGAGCTCCAGAGAAAATAATAGTTTGTTTATGTGTTTGTGAATAGTCACAAAAAAGGTTGTAATCATTTATATTGAATTGCTTTTTCTTACATATTTAGCAAAGCGAAAGCTCCGAATTCTGGCAAGTTCAACCGAATTTTCATTCATAATATTTGAATTTTTACATAAAAAAACCAATTGTTTTCAATAATTCTCTTTTTTATTATGTACAACAGTGCACAAATTATCTCATAGGTCACCCATACCTACCTGGCCTGGCTAATGATGGTCATATATCAGCGCACCCGTAGAATCCCCGGTAATTGGCCGTGCGGGTCGGAATCGTGTAATTCCATTAGTTCACTACCTAAGAGCTATCGATTTTCTGACTGGTAAGCCGATTAATTTATCTAATTGTCAACTGTATTTAGTTCCTACATTAGTGGCTTTCCATTTGTTTAATGCTTACCTTTTAAATGATTCATATTGAAGACGATTTTTTTCGATTAACGTTTCCATAAATGATATAATTTTTTTTACCTTAATTGTTATTTATGTTTTCTAAATCAAACTCAACTTTATATTCAATCTTAAGTTCTTTAGTAATCGTATTCTTAAGCTCCTTGTGGTAAAGGCAGATAAGGATATAGTTGTCACCACCCCTTTTCCTCCGGTTGGTGTCGTACGAGGCGACTAAGCGAATCTAAACTAATATTATAAATGTCAATGTAAGTTTGTCTGTTACGCTTTCACGCAAAAACTACTTAACCGATCCTCCTGAAACTTTGTACACATATTCTTGGAAGTGTTAGAAGTAATATAGAATACTTTTTATCCCGACATTAAGCTCGGTTCCTTTGGGAAAGGGGATGAAAGTGTTTGACGATTTTACACCATAACTCCGACAAATTATAACCGATTTAAATAATTATTTTTGTACTATAGAGTTTATAATATGTGTTTAATTTTGCCCAAACTATTGTTGGAGATAAAGGACAGAACTCCTCAGCGGACAGCAGCAAACCCTTCATTTAAGACTTAGCGATACTGAATACTTTAATTTTTTTTAGATCTACAACTAAATTTAATGCCACATCAAAGAACAAAATCAAACGCAGACGAAGTCGCGGGCAACTGCTAGTATAATATAATAATGGGCATCAGCATCCTTTGTGCTACTACTACAATCACCAACCCATCTGCCCAGTAAGTTTCTTTGTCATCTACAATATAGGTTATACATTATATAAAAATTTACCATCGTTCTAGTATCCAGCATCGATAATTTTCAAAATTCCGCTCATCGAGGCGTAAGAGATTGCAAGACATAGTGTACGTAACCTTAGCTGATAGATAATATATCGCACATGCAACCTAGAATGCGAACTGCAAGGCAACACAAAAGGGCACTGACCGCCCTCCTGCCCGCCTCCTCTCCCCCGAGAATTCTGCTAATGACATTTGTGAGGTATTAAACCCGTCGCTGCATCGAGCAAATGCAATGCCCTTTTTCCTCCAGTCATTTTTACTCCGATGTTCCTTTCTTCTTTTTAAGTTAAATTGAATATGAGAAACACGTTATTTCATTTTTCTATCACTTTTATAGCACAACATACTAGGAACGACTCCATTGGAAATACTTAGATCAGTTATTCTTTTAAAAATATTCTACTTTAGCCAAAAATCTAATTGGTTTTTTTGGGATGGGTCGTTTAATATTATCAGAATATTGCGCATGCGATGTAATGATATGTAGTGGTTAGGCGATTTCTATAAAAGAGAGGACTTTTATCGTGATAACAAAATTTTCTCAGATTAAAATCCAGAAGAGTAGGTACTTACATTCTGATAAACTTTTTACTTAATAAATTCGCTGGAATGAAATCCATAAAGATTTCTTTACCTGTGACGTTTATTTTTTGCAAATCCTATGAAACTGTTTTCATCCATTATATTAGTGCTAATTGCATGTTATAAGACCATTATACGATCATTAATTGAGCACAATACCTCAATAAGCTTAAGAGTTATCTCATCTGTGTATTGAACTATCGGATTGAATAGTACGAACGCACGCCACTTATAACAATTAACAAGTGCTTAATCGCTCATTGAAACAAGTAACGTTATTATCAGATTTCCATAACCTCAGCTATGATATCTTTGAATGAGGAGTAGTCAGTGGTTCATTTTTACGTCTGGGGTAACAGATTTGTATCGCTTTCAAATGATAAAAGGCTGCCTTGAGCTGGATCTATGTAGAGAGCCCGGTGATACGCTTTATATGAAGATGTGCGCGAGTCTTTCGTGATAAAATGATGACGTGCGTGCACGCCTTCTTATAATTATGATGTTTGGCTTCGGTCAGCCTTCTGATTGCTCACGACATAACACGGATAACTAATGTAAGTTAGCCGTCTAACTTTATAAGTTACATATGGAGCTCCATACTATTCCTTATATATAACTAAGTTATATATGGAGAACAGTTCAAGCAAAGAGTAACGAAGAAAAACAGCTTCTACTCTTTCTACTTTTTGAAGCACGGGTCAAAGTTCAGGGTGTCAAATCAAGTGTAGCGATATACCTTATTTTTTAAGTAATGAATCTGTTGTTAAGTTAACATGTCACCAAATCACTAAAAGTTTTCAGTGAAACCATAGCAATTAGAATTACAAACATAAATCACAAAATTTACATGTAGGAGGCTAAAAGAAAAGCAAAATGAGAAAAAAACAGTCAGCTGTTATCTATAAATAATAGAAAATTTTAAATAAAATAATACAACGCAGTAATCGTGAGACGATACATTTATATATAGTTCTTCAATCTCATGAAGATGTTTAAATTAGTTTGTCTAAGAAGAAGCGTATATAGAACTTTAAGCCGTGATAGCCCAGCGGGTAAGACTTCAGCATCGTACTCAGGAGTACGATGCAATCCCCGCACGCAACTCCACCCTTTCGGAGTTATGTGCATTTGAAACAATTAAATCTCTTGCTTTAACACCGAAGGAAAAACATCCTTAGGACACCTGCACGCCTGAAAGTTTCACACAATGTTATCAAAGATATGTAAAGTCTACCAAACTGTACTTGGCCAGCGTGGTAGACGACCGACTTAAACCTTTCTCATTTTGAGAGTAGTGCCCTGTAGGCGAAAGGTAATGATTTAAAAATAAAAATTATGATGATTTCTAAAATTAAAATAGTAAATCCCGATAGAAAGAAGAAGAACAAGAACAAATTTTCAAAAATATTTTATTCATGTAGACCTTATAACAGGCACTTATAAAGCGTTCATACAATTAACATGTTACACTAATGTTAGTGATGGTGATAACTGCATTCGTTAACTCAAAACTAAAGCTAGGATAGGATAGGATAGGCTAACCTTAACTGAGAAAGCTCACAACGCTAATGATGGATCATGTTCCTAATTCACAAAAGGTCGGATTAATTAATTTAATAGCATTATTGGCTTCCGGTCCATTTAAATTGCCCATAATAACATTGTGTATCAATCAATTCGATCGGGTTATCTCACTCGCGAATTGAATAGCACGAATGCATGCAATGACAAATTATCAACCGATTAATTTGCAATCGAAATATCCACTCTCATTTATACCATGTGGGTTTGTGAGGTAGCTAACCAGTTCAAAATTGTGAAGATATAATAATAAAAATAACATAATTTATATCGGATAAAATTCCATAGCTTGTAACAATTATCTTATAAACTATAAATTAAAATTGGCCAAAAATATCGCCTTATTAAGCTTAGTACCATCTGATATGCAAGCAATACTCACTATTATGACATTTAAAAACCAAATATAAGCTTTTTCAAATATCATTCGAATATGTTCATCATTTATTATTATTAATATTTTGGTTTTTTTTTATATTCTGCCGGTGTTACTTTTAATAAGCAAATATATCTTCTTACAAAGGGTTTTTAGATTGTTTAAGCGAGCTTTAACAATTATTCTCAAAATAATTTAGTGATGATACCCGGGACGGCTTAACATGATCTCTGAAACACGTAGGTGGAAAACGCCAATTTCCTAAATCAAGACTGAGAATTGATTGTTTGAGAAATGAGGAAACCGAGTACAAAACAATTTCTGATCCACCTGAATATCAAACACAGGACCGACGGTAGAACGTGTGAAGTGAACGGTACTAAACAACGAGACAAATTTAATTAAGTATTTTCAGTTAGGTAGTCCTTTAAAATAAATTCAGTCGACAAACAGACTACTTTTAAAAAAAATATATTTGGGCATTAAATTGAATTTCAATATTAGTTTCAATATTATAGATATATGTGACAGTCGGATTTTGGAAGTAGAAACCTACATTAATTACTATAGCTGAGATTTCTCAACTAATAACTTTCAAAAGAAATTTATCTAAAAAAAAAAAATTTAAATTTAAATCTGTTTATTATAAATAAAAAATACATTTTTGTTTAAATCTCAATTACATTACGCTAATCTTCATTATAGAAGATTTTTGCGTTGCACAAATATATATTAATTAATGTTTAATGTAAGGAAAAAAAAAACAAAAGAAATATTTCTATAATGTTAATCAATAGAATTTGTAGAAATGGTCTGGATGAACACCCGCCTTGTAGTTTTTGCATGTACCCTGAATGTAATAACGTTTCAATTTGTTTTTGATTTGCTTCAGGTTCCAATAAAATACCGACTATAGAGCAATAACAGAAATGACATTAATTTGTTTATCTACGTTTTATAAAATTACTAGCCGTTTCCAGCCCGCTTCGCTGGGCGAATTGAAAAAGGAAATAAATTACATAAAGTTTCATTTTTATTTATTTTTTTCATATTTTTATTATTCTCCTTTTTTTTTATTTTTGTATGAACATAAATAGGCCCCGCGGATAGAACTGTAAGCATCGATATTGTTTAGACTTACTCAAATTCCAAATTCCATCGATTTAGCCTGTATCTTTCATCCAGGTGATTTTTCTCACTAATATTCATTGTAACTTTCAATGTGCAATCATTATAACATTTCCGTGCCTTTCTTCCAAAAATTAATAATAATTGACATGAAGAAAAAAATTTGAAATGAGCATTGAAAGTTTAAGTTAAAGTCATTGCAAGTCTCATATGTGAAGTTGAAATCTGTCTAGGTTCAAGTGCGACGAATTTTCTGTTAACTAAAATTTTCTCCGTGACATCAATTTTTTATAGAAAATTAATTGTGCATGTTTTTTATGAATTCTATTGGAATAAGTAACTAAATTTCTTTTCCACATCTCATGTGCTTGGAAAATGCATTCATTTTAATCTGTTACATTTCCGCGATCCCGCAATAAAAGAATTCGTCGGTTAAGTAGTCTGCAAAAGTAAAATGAATGTAAAATTCTTAGTCCGTTGATTGGATAGCTACATGTAAAGTTAAGTTTTTGAAACCTCTCAATGACTTTTTCTCCGCTGCCAAAAAGACGATTGTTGTAAGGAAATACACGAATATCCCTACATACACGAAGATCCCCACCAAATTTGGAGTCTGTAGAAGTTACAGGTTAGAAATAAAAATTTTAGATTTTAACACCCACCCCCGCAATTCCTGTCGGAAGTAGACTTTATTGAAATCCATTTTGAGATGTTCTTTATGTGAATAATAAAAGATTTAGAAAGAAGAAGATATTTAGAATTTTTAGAAGCTATATTTCGAAATTGAAATTTTTTATTGTTAACACCCACCCCCGCGAACCTTATTGGAGGTGATTCATTGTAAAATCCGCTCGAAGATCATTTTTATATTACATATAGAATACTCTCACTAAATTTGGAGTCTATAGGAGCTATCGCTTGGAAATTGAAAATTTTTATTGTTAACGCCCCCGCAATCTTCTTTGGGGTGGGTTATCGTAAAATTTGTTCATAAATCATTTTTACATCACTTATAGAAAATTCCTACAAAATTTGGAGCTTGTAGGAGCTTTAGCTGGAAAATTAAAAATATTAATTGTTAATACCCACCCCCGCAACCCCCTGTGGGGTGAGCTATCGTAAAATTCGTTCATAGCCTATTTCTACACCTTTTACAGAAGATTCCTACCAAATTTGAATTTGAAGTCTATAGGAGCTATAGTTTAAAAACGGGAATTGTTCATTGTTAACGCCCCCGTAATCCCCTTTGGGGAATGAATTTCTTAAAATATATTCATAGCTGACCTCTACATAGCAAAAGTAATATTCCTACCAAGTTTCACGTTTCTAAGTCTTATGGTTCCCGAGATTTCGTGGTGAGTGACTATATAGATGGGAATTCTTCGATTATCATCGAAATTTTTAACTTTTTATCGGGCTTTTTTAAAATTTTCTTACATACAAAACTTTCTCCTGACAATTCTGAAGATAAAAAAAGCCCAATTGGTCCAGCCGTTCTCCACTACCGTGAGTAGATTCTTAGCTGAATGTAAAAAACCATAATCCGTTTAATACACTCTGTTGAAATCCATGAAAACAAAAGAATCAAGAGAAAATGCTTATCTTTTGTTTTTATTAGCGGGATAAATGTTCATAAAAGTAAAACAGCAATAAAAAAATGAAGGAATGTTGGAATTCAAAAAATAGATAGCCATAAACCATCTAGGAAAAATTTCGCATCGAATGGTGGTAGTTTCATGTCGATACGATCAGTGGTTTAGGCGTGATTGAGCCTCAAACGAAGACCATTTTCATTATATATATATAGATAAAGAGGAAAGATGAAACTATTACGAAGTAACATAGGCTTTAATTTATTTGAACAAAAATCAGAGATCCCTAAGAAAATTGAAATAATTTAACCCAAAGTAACAAAATTTTGCCTACAAAATTTATTAATATATAATAATGCCATATACTTTTGCCTACCTAGCCACGGCCGGAGCCTCTCACCAGATCGTGCCAGGGATATAACTCGGAACTCCTACTTAAATCCACAGCGCTCACCGCTTCGCCACGGAGGTCAATATAGAACTACAACTTAATTGTATGCCACACATCGCTCAAATAAACTGTTCCTACGGGATGCTTTAAAAACAAAAACCAACGCGGACGAAGTCAACAGCCAGTAACATATTGTAAGCTTAAAATTTTCCCTGTTCTTTTTTAAAACTGAAAATATTTTTACTTGTTCTTCTTAATTTTTAAATACATTTATTTCATTGTTGTAATCTTAGTGGAAACTAAGCGAATCGGAACGTAGACAAATAGTTATAATCCAATCAGACGACTGACAGATGACGTGATAATTTATCGATCACGTTATCTCCCACTAATCTGATTGGTATATTCCTCTACGGTTGTCCTGTTACGCTTGTGCCTCCTTCAATAGAAACGCTTTTAGCTTGGCTGTACTATTATTGTTTTCTAAATCTAGTATTTGCCGCCTCGTTATTTCCCAAGAAATTAAGTGTCATATCCAGACAAAAGATTTTATTTTAAAAGCAGATAGCGCTGTCAAGTAAACACTTTCCACTTTACAAAATGTCCTCCTCATAAACAATACTTTTATATAAACCACGTTTTAAAACGCCTCTCATTGTAAAGATCTAAATACGCTTACATTTATTTTTATTTTACTCGAACTCTTATCATTTTGTTAGATTCATCAGCTAGATTTCAATTTTGATTTTATGTTTTTAAAGTAATGCTTCGACTAAATTTTCCTTAATTCACTTTTTATTACAACAACACATATCGCTACTACAACACATATTTTTATGTGGTCCCATTTATCAAAAGCTTTTATTTAATACTGGAACACCTTTGACAAAGCTGTTTTAGCTGACATTGTATTACTTTATTTATTCACAATAAACACATTTTCCATCAGGGGCTTTATCTTCGCATATGGATGCTAGATAGCGCCTTTTGATTTTGGATAAATAACAATACAAATATATTTATCAGAATTTATTTTAAAAATGGATAACTATTGAGTGTTAAAGCCTAATTTAGCGTCTCTTATCGTTATTACTAAGTCGGCATCACTATCACTCAGTGGCGTGCATAAAGGGTATGCACAGGGTATGCAGATGATATAAAAAGAAGAAAATCTCAAGTACGAGATTATAAATGATATTATAAATACTTAAGGGTAGGCTTTTTATAACTCTTACAATGCTTATGCTTAAGTTTTTTTATAACTTGTACTGGATTTTTTTTTTCATTTTATATCATCTGCATACCCTTTATGCACGCCACTGCTATCACTATGCATATAAGTGGACATAGCATTTCAGACGTCCGCATTTTTCGAAATTCTTCATGTGTGCGGTCTCTTAAAGAGCTAAGGGGCTAAGGTTGGAATTGTGTTGACATTTTTCAAAAGACAATAAACGGGTACGTAAACTGAAAGTATTACGGCCTTAATAAAACTTCCCGTTGAGGGCTGAGATGACATTACTTCAATTGCTTTCTATCTTGCACTTCCATTTGTGCAACTTCTACGAATAATAAAAATGTTTCGACATTTTTTGTCATGTCGTGACATAATTTCACGAGCGAACCCTTTTACTAATTTGCATCACGAAAACTAAAAATTTCATGAGTTCCGGTATTATCGCGGCTGAATTAAGAGTAGGTAAAATAGAATCATGGACCAAACAATGGAGGTATTAGTTTGAACAATATCATATCATATAATATATACTCGTATATTTTTATTGCATCGAGGTTACTGTATAATTGATGATTTCTCAGATTACAACAGACTTGAGGTTTCATTTTACTAATAAGGTAAAGTCAAAGTCAAAAAAAAACTTTATTCAAATAGGCCTATAGTTGACACTTTTGATACGTACGTACGTTACATTACATGAGAATTATACGGTAGTGAAATGATGGCGATCTCATGTGTTGATCCATAAATGTCAAAATTGCACATAATATTATGTGATAAAACATTTTTTTAGTCTACTAAATTGTAATTTTTTTTTTGACGGCCGACTGGAGCAGTGGGCAGCGACCCTGCATTCTGAGTCCAAGGCCGTGGGTTCGATTCCCACAACTGGAAAATGTTTGTGTGATGAGCATAAGTGTTTTTCAGTGTCTGGGTGTTTATATGTATTTTCTAAGTATTTATTTATATAATTCATAAAAATATTCATCAGTCATCTTAGTACCCATAACACAAGCTACGCTTACTTTGGGGCTAGGTGGCGATGTGTGTATTGTCGTAGTATATTTATTTTGTTTATTTAATTTCACCTTGTATTAAGTGATAATGCAGTCCAAGATGGTAGCGGGCTATGTGGTTAGCTAATTGGTTTCTAAATGGCATTCGATAGTCTTTGTTCGCATGTTTGATTGGAAATGATTTTGCTCAATCTATTACTGTAAAGCTCTGATCGCGGCTTCGCCCGCTTGTACCGTATATCTACCAGCTGTCCCTGAAACATTATAAATGTGAGTGTTGCTGCGCGAAAGAAGGAAAAATCCCAATAAAACACATTTTGTCAGCTATTTAGTAAAAAAATAACATATTTAGCAATAGACCTATGGCATTTTCGCAGGATAAAAAGTAGCTTCTGTCACTGTCCGGCCCATAAACTATCGATCGTACGTCATACCGTATTTGTTTAATTGTATTGTGTATACTGTATCTAGTTAGTCATGTATCTATTTAAAAAACGTCTAGCGTTTGCGTAAGTACTACTTTTGACTATTGTTGTACCTATCTCTTTCTCTCCCAAACTCTCTAATTGGTTCTCTCCCTAATAGAGATGTTTTACCATGTCCACATATTTTCTTGTTTGTGACAACGCGGTACTAATTAAATAATTAAATAAATAAATATAGTACGACAATACACACATCGGCATCTAACCCCAAAGTAAGCGTAGCTTGTGTTATGGGTACTAAGACGCCTGATGAATATTTTTATGAATTATATACATAAATACTAAGAAAATACATATAAACACCCAGACACTGAAAAACATTCATACTCATCACACAAACATTTTCCAGTAGTGGGAATCGAACCCACAGCCTTGGGCTCAGAAAGCAGGGTCGCTGCAAACTGCGCCAATCGGCCGTCTGAATGAATAAATACATGTGATTAGAATCGGTGCTAGCAATGAAAAATATTAATGTATGTGTGTAACGTGCTAGGCTTTGTCAAGCAATCCGAACTCCACTTTTGGATTATAATTTTTAGTTTTCTTTTGTTCTTTTTTTGATTTTTCTTATTGTAATGTTATTTTTGTTTAACTTTTTGTATTTTGATTATAGTTTGTGTTAATATCTAGTGTGTTAATATTAAGTGTTAATATCGGTAATTTTGTAGTAAATACTGTGCACACCTTTAAGTGGCCAGTCACACTGATTAGAAACAAAATATTTATTTGTAATTTTCCTTGTTTGTGTTCTTTAATAAATAAATAAATATTGTTTATGAATACTTGGTACTAAATAAATAAATAAGTATGAGAATCCGTTCAACCACTAAAAAGGTTAATGTAAACATCGACACATTTATATGCTTTACATATTTAACTAAGAAACCTCCTGTTTTAATAAAATTCAGTTCAGAATACTCAGCTCATAAAAAAGAGGAGCATGTGCACTGCCAGGTATTCATTTCATCTTGTTAGTTAGGAACCGGTAAAAAATACTCAAGATATTTTCCGTATTTGTCGAGCCAATTTCTGTACGCACAATGTAATTGGACGACAAGAAAATTGGAAACAGGAACATCCAAGGACGCGGCTTGCTGACAAACATAAGTCTTGTTTGCACAACAAAATTGAAAATAAAAACAATAAATTCGTTTCCATAGGTATATGCCTACCTGTTATAACAATGTGCCACTGTTACGAATCTCATCTAATAAAAAAAAAACAATCTGTATATAAAAAATTTCAAACATTTAAAATATATATAAAAAAAAAATAAAAAAAAACCCCAACTTGTGTCAAGCCTATTAATTGTAGCGCCCAGTGGGTAGGAGTTCGACTTCAGTTTCGGGGGGCCGAGTTGTTTCTAAGTTATGTGCGTTTTAAGTAATTAAAATATATTAAATGCTTTTTCTCGTCAAAAGCCTTTTCATTTGATATTCATATTGAGGGAGTTATGAAAAATATGTAGTGTAACTCGTGTCTGGCTGAATAATCATGAAATCTCCTAAAATATTGAGTCTATAAACTCGGTGGGGTATAGGTATAGGACTTCAAAACATGGGACTTTCATACCCCACCAGGTGTGGTATAAAAGTCCTATGTTTTGAAGTTAGGAGTAGAATAGTACCTAGCAATTTGAAAAAACTAATTCGTATGAAAGACATGTAAAAATAAAACCCCTTACACTGTGTAACAACAAATTATTACTAGGATTTTCTCACTGTATCTCATAGGCTAGAAAATGTAGGCCTTTGCCTAGTGGGACGTTAATACGCTGAGAGTTCAGATTGAGACTGGAGGTTGATTACATCTAGGAAAGGAGGTTAGCAATGATATCAGAGTTTTGCGATGCATAGCGTCTCCTTCAAGCTTGGCGGAATAGAGTTATTTATTTAACTGTGTATTGCTTAGCGACTTAGCGATAAGGCCGCCTTTTGTGATCTACTTATATGCGTTTGCTTTGTTCACAGCAGTTGCTACTAGTTTTTGACTATTAGATTGTAAGTCGATTGTTTATTTATGGTTCATAGACTAATGGTTTTTCTGAGAAACACTAAGTATATCAATAAATAATCAATAAATTGTGAAGCTACTGTAAGTATTCCTATTATTTCAAAAATAACACGTGCAAATAAAGAGAGAATAAATAACTAAAATAACATGCCTTAATAGCCTGCAGTGCTAATTGGTCCAACAGTAATTGATCCAGCTGCTGAGTGGAACTGTTTTTGATATTAAAAATACTTTGAATCGTGTCAATATGATGTCATAGCATCAGCGCTTTGTGAGATCATGCATATAAAGCTATAGGCGCACTATTCAAACACTGTTTGGGATACTTTAACGACTATCACTACATGTTAAAGTCCGAACGTGGGAAGAATGCGTTCCTGACAGATTGTAATCGAATAACTTGGAGGTAGTATTGTATTGATAATATTAAAAATTTCTGCCATTTGTTTTACCATCACCAAAGAATGATCATAATATTAATAATCAAATAAAAAAGAAGTTTACAGCTTTGCACAAAAAATAATCACAAATAAGTATGTGCATGTTTTTAATGCATACCTACTCTTGTGTTGCGAGTAGGTATAGGTATATATGTCAATTGTGTATTATTGTTTCACATGACCAACAGACAAACGTCAGGAATGCAATTATGTCATTGGCCAGACTGTAATGATAATAACGGGTAAACAGTCTACTTAACGTCTTTCCGACGAATCTTTTTTGCGTCCTACCCTTGGATCTGGGGGACCCTTTAGGGGCAAAGGGCAGACACGACACTTCTCAATTGCGACCTATCTGTGGCCACGTGCGGTTAATCACTCCAGGTAAGGCCAATCTTCTGCACCTCCGCTATGGTAGTTCGCCGCCAGATTTGTTTTGGTCTTCCCCTTTCACGCTTCCCCGTTGGATTCCCTGCATTGGATTCTCTGTTCCCCTGGTTCCTCCGCAGGGTGTGACAAATCCACTTCCATTTGCGGCGACGTAAATGGATCTTCGTGGCACAGTTTCCGAAGGATACCAAAATATACTATTTTTTTATTATTACTTAAAATAATAAATATTTTTAGTAATAATTAAAAAATAGTAATAATAATATTTTTGATAGAAAAATTCACTAAGATAAACTCTACACCATGCGTACAGTTTTTGAGAGCTTGGTTTCACAAGAAAACAAGTATTAAATAACGGCAGCTCACTTTTTTCCAAAATGTCGACTTCTGGAATCTCCGGTATAATATAATAAATCTGAAATAGGTATGTTGAATCGTATCGTCTAGTCAAGAACTAAGTGTCTTCCATATTATGAACATCTAAGATAAATCATTGGACCTAATTCTTAGATAATAAATTGCTGTATAAGTTTCAGTTAAAAAAAAGTACTAATTAGCCTTAAGACTAGATATTAATTTTAAATAATTAACAAATCGTACGCGTAAAGAAAAATTATATACATTGAAAAAATTTTTTTACGCCGTGCCTCAAATTGCACTGGCCCTGACACTCCATCGTACATTCTATTCACATAGCAAAAGCCATCTTCATATTTTATTTGAAAATATGTGACCGTACTATGAATAAGAGCTTGCTGTACACTGCTAGCTTGAATAAGTGGTTGTAGTCCTTATTTCTTGGTTCATAAAGTTTATGTTGCTACAAAATGTGTGTGTAACACGGTTCCGTGGTTTTTATGAAAATACACTGTCACAATTTATACGCCCCGCGGTTTGGCTGTAGTCTTCAGTTGAGTTGTTTTTAATTTAAAATATGTTATGTGAATTATTACTTTTGTAATATATTTAAAAATTAAAACATCTGGATTGAACTTTTTGCACAATAACGATGTCTTTGTAACGTAGATTCTTAATTCGATGCCTATATATTTGTGTATATAAAAATACGCATCACCATCATCCTATTAACGTTTCACAGTTAGGCAAAGGTCTCCTCTCTCGTAGAAGGCAAATCGTACGAAAAATCAGCAATGAAACCGCAAGAGTAGGATAGTTAAATAATGTTGACTATCCTTTCCTTGCCGTAGATAATGTATTGTAAACTAGTGACGGTTTTAATTATAAATAAAGAGGTCGAAAAAGGTTTTTTTACTTGAAAGCAAACGTCTGTAAAAATAAAAACAAATAATGCTACAAGTACAAAAAAATAACCCACCTATTTATTCCTTAGATAAAACTTGTTTACGCTCGTAACACCCGTTTTGGTTTTAAGACGTTTACAGAATGTGTTCGTAACTGCCAGCAATGTATGCAATTAGCTCAAAAATTTCCATTAAGTATAAAGTAACTGCGTTATTGGCACGAATAGACCTTATATGAGATCATCTTCAACGGAGAATGGACTGTGAAGTCCTTGGGTAGCAAAACAACTTCCTATTTGACGTCATTGTTTTAGAAATACGTAAAAAACTAAACGGAAATTCGTATTGTAAAAATATAAAACAATGCTTTGATTTCATTGTTTTGATAGTATTTATAGTAGAATTAAATACTGTATAGAAGCAGGCGTTACTTTGCGGAAATCCATGATTTATTATCAAAATTAAGCTTAATTTGCTATACTCCGCGAAAAGCAGGAGAATCTGTGTGGTGTAATTTATAATTTCTTCAATCCTTATACTCCACACCAAACAGATCTTCGGCAATATACCCTCTACGCACGTTTCGCTCCGAAACCGGAGCATCCTCGGGAGATGTTGACTTTACATTGGAGTTAGCAAATTAAGCTTTATTTTGATAAAAGTAGAATTAAGTTACTCTCAGCTGCTTACTTATGATATATGATAGTACTCGCAAGTAGTACATCGCCTACAAACCGAGCGTGTTTATTGGAGATGGTTTAAGCGGTTTCTCGCAGGGCATGCAAGATATATAGTGCCACACTATGCTGATCAGTCTGAGCCGTAGGTGCTAAGCCTCAAGTGTCTGAAATTTCACTGGCAACCGCACTCTTCAGACCGCAACACAGCAATGCGGCAGAAATAAACATGGCGGTTGAACTTTCCGGGATGGGCTAAGAGAAGGAAAAACTGTACGAGGATATTATTGATGCAATACAACACCAACTGAATAGTTTCATAATCACAATAGATTCTCTATATGTGCATTCCGTTATAAATTGTTCAATCGTCATAGATTGAATACAAACTTATGTAAATATTACATTATCTCCTTAATTATGCATCCATATAACATTCTGTACAGGGCAAGGCTGAACTTAATAAGATTGTCTTCTTGGTAAAAAAAATATTTGTTTTCTTTTTATATTTAACTTATTTTAGAATACGTATAGGTGAAGCGACGAGAGAGAGAGAAGTCTCAATGTTGTTTAACCGTGCATTAGGCGATCGTCTTGCCATTTGTTTGTTTTCATTCGATCAGCGGATAAAGTGGTCGATCTATACGTGCAATGATGGAAGTACACGACTAATAATCGTGAAACCCGGGTGCAAACCTTTTAGTGCTGAAGGTTACATCTTCATACATTGAGTCACGAGTTTGCATTGACTTACAATATAAGGATTGTTTCAACTTGTGTAGTTCAAGCCTTTCTTTATTCAGTGCTAACTTTTCTCCGCAGTTTTACTCGTGTTAACTATGGGACGTAACGCAGTGTCATATTAAACCAACCAAACCTCGAATTTTTTTCTTTCAATAATAATATTATAATACATATTTTTGATAAAAAACAAATGTAAAGATTCTTTGCCTTACATGATACCTTATAAATTTTAAAACATATTCGACTGTGAAATTCGTTTTTGTAGTTGATTTATAAACGATAAAATGGACAAAAAAATAACTATACAGGTCCTAACACTTATCAGTAATGTTAACATTACTGTCATCGCGTTTACACAAAATTGACCAATACATTTACCTTACGATGCGAAATCACTCCACCTCCTCTTCCAGCGGGTGACTTATAAGGCAATATTACTATATTCCCTCAGTAATAGTTACTATGGCAATAGTTCCCATACCAATCCTCTATGGTACTTCTACTACCACTGCATTCACCAATCCGTCTACGTAGCGTGGTGATTATGGAGAAACCCTGGAAAGGACATTAGTCCAGCAGTCCACTGTTAATAGGCTATTGAAGATGACATTCAAATAAATATAGGCAGATATTATTTCTAGGCGAAAACAGGGGTAAACTCGTATACGGGGCAATGTGTTTGGTGCAATTCCCGAGGTCATTCCCAGCGTGACGGATGTTTTTTATTAACTACTAAAACGTTGAATTGATAGCGCTTTTCCTGACAGCTGCATCCGTGCTTGTTTAATATAAACACCGTTTGTAATAAACGAATATATTTCATTATCCATTTGCAAATTAGAAGTATCTGCGATGGTTTAGATGTTAGGTGTTTAATACGAAGTTAGTGGCATGCACAGACCGATAGTGACTACAGATTTTTTAAAATTTTCAATTCCAAGTTTGTTTACAAATAGGGTAGGCAGTGTTTTTATAAAATGCATGCCACTATTCTAGGACGATAATTTTTTTTAAATGAACCCCTCCTTTTTTGGAAAAAAAAATTCTTTTGGTTTTAGTGTCTTCTGCACTATTATTATGATTACACATGCAACTGTAATATTATTGAACAAGAGATATTAAAAGATATATATAACTACTGCTACAATAACTACGTCGCTTGTCATACGAAAATAACAAAAACCTAGTTAACCAGAATGTAACTTTACCATTTTCATTAACTTACATTTCAATACAAATGTTTGGATAAGTAACTCTATTATTCAGAAAATATAAATCACTCGGACATTTAGCGAGCAATATCACACACAAGAGAATAACTTTTGGTATCGATTTCCACTTTACGAAAAAAGGCCTACAATAAATTTTACGGTAAATTTAATTCCCTCTCAACAGAGTCACTTACGAAATAAACCGTTTAACGTTTAAACGGAACGCCTTTACAATCCAGTTAATGCGAATACAAACACTGTAAAAACAAGCAGCAACACTAGCTGACCACAACGGTTCGGTGCGGACCGTTGCAAAAGACATGAAAGGTAAGGTCACAGTAGCGACTTTTTGTTTCAAATATTTTTGCACGTTGACTTATTGTAAAAACTAGCCGAAAAACTTGACCTAGACATTGAACGAGACGGATGGAACTATAGTATTTTTTTATTACGAACTCTTTCATAACAAAGCTATCTTCTTAAGGACTTACAAATTAGCGTGGTATATCGTCACAATAGTTATCCAGAGTTTTTGTAAACACACTTTTTTATCAATCATACCAACTCATTATGTTCTATCTTGTTTTGTCTTCGGTAGTTGCTTCCTATGCCGATTGCGATTTTTACTGAATACTAATATGCACCAATCAGCCGTCAATAATTTAATGTTTGCAAAGATGTTCTGATGTTAATATAAAAATGTTTTTATTCGAATTGACATAACTAACTAATAACTAAACAAAATTAATTAGCATATTAACCGAATTAAGGTCTCACTTATTATCATTTGCAGCAAGCAACCTGCTGGTTCCTATAGGAGCGGGTTGGGTAAGTCATGTCATGACGGGTACCTTCATTTATTACACAAATCAGCATAAGCAGCTGAACAGTTGAACGGTACAAAGTGATACATCTTCTTCTTCCTCTGCCTGCGGTTCAGGTTCGCCTGAACTCTGGTGTCGATTGGACCGGTTACGATCTATTGTGACGCCGCTGTCTAAATCTCCCAGCAAGTATTGGTTACCGCCAGAAAAAGCAGCAGTTTATTTCTGGTTATATAATATATTTTCCAAAACGCGTTTGCTTGCTGCGTTTATGCATCAACGCAAGGCAGGAACAGATTAAATGCAGCGGCGTCTCCGCAGCCTTCTTGCAGTTTGAAGCCCATAGTGCCCAGTAAGCGCTCGCACTCAATATTAAAACCTGAAGGATGCACGTCACGTGTTGAATAGTTTTAGTAGCACTCAATAATAGTCAATTCCTGTGAGTTGTCTCCAGCGAGGCATAACGCAACTTTTTGTCGAGCGACATGTATCTAGTACAAAATTACTCTTACACATACGAGTTAATACAGGTGTCCAGAGTTTTTTGTTTATTGCGAGGTAGTAACATCAAGATAAGAGTAGCTATGTATTCAGTAGAAAATGTGTGTTTGTTCTGCGAGTATTACTGCAATCCGTTGAGTTACGAAGTATTCTAAGTATTTACGAAGATATTCTAATATCTTCGTAAATACCTTGTTTAACCGTGACTCCTACCGAGTACATTTCGGAACAATATTAAGATTTAGCATTTTTCATCACCAACTAAACAGTTACGATATTCGAAAACAAGGTAAAATAAAATCTATCTTTCTAAACAAATGCATTTCAACATTTAATCACATAACAGATTTAATCTTAATCTAGCGATGTAAAAATGCGTTCCATTACGTACTCGCAACAGTAAGTGCAAGATCGACAGCATGATATTATCTCAGCATTTTCGTAATTGGTGAATCGCCGAACATACCGATACCAAAAACATATTAGTAATAATATTTGGACGATTGAACTTTTTGATTTCGTTTTGTTAACTTTATCCCTCTTAACGTTTATATTTGGCGTTGAAATCCCAACAAACGACGAATATTTTATTTTGTGACGTCAACCTTGATACCTCTTTGTCCAAAATACAGAAAGCAGATATCTTGACTTTATATTTATTTATCGTTAAACTTTTAACATACAATTATTTACCCTAATGCAAAGCATTTACAGCGTCTTATTGTAATACCTATTGACAAAGTTGACTATAACATTAAATAATTAAATAAATAAATATACTACGACAATACACACACCGCCATCTAGTCCCAAAGGAAGCGTAGCTTGTGTTATGGGTACTAAGATGACTGATGAAAATTTTTATGAATAATATACATAAATACTTATAATATACATATAAAAACCCAGACACTGGACAACATTCATGTTTTTCACATAAACATTTTCCTGTTGTGGGAATCGAACCCACGGCCTTGGACTCAGAAAGCAGGGTCGCTGCCCACTGCGCCAATCGGCCGTCGAAAAAAACATCAATATTAATTAGAAGTAAAAATAAACTTGTAGCGCAATTTACTAGGCTGCATAAAATTAGTAATTCATTTAAGGGTAATTTAAGGGTAATTGGGTACATCATTTTATAACAAATTACCAGATGAAAGGGATGAGATGTGTCTCAATAAGGTCTAAGTTTATATAAAATATAAGCTTAGGTATAAAAAAATCCTATTATAATAGGAAGGATTACATGTTTGATAAAAAGCTTAGGTATGAATTGCTCTAACTTCATAGGTAAACATTAACTAGACTGTGAGATGGTGATAACAATAAAAAAAACCTGGCTAAGTTTATTGTGGGTCTTCTTAGACCAGAGCGAGTTTGGTACCCTCCTAGCTTTAGTTTTAAGTTAACGAATGCAGTTATCACCATCATTAACATTAGTGTAACATGTTAAATGTATGAAAGCTTCATATTAAGTGCCTATTATTTAATTTGAATTTTGAATTAAGCAATTATGATTTTTCTTTATGCTGCTATAAATAGCCAAATGAATGCAATATTTTGATAAGTTCTCCTGCCTGTGTAAAATTATAGACTAGTGTTAAGTTTGAATAAGCAATACAATAATGCACATGAAAGCAATACAATAAATAATAAGAGACCCAATCCTCCGTCACAACGCATCAAACGAAATTGAAAAGTCATAAAATTATATTCCAATATGTCCCTATAAATGATCGTGTAAACTTCATCATCCTGTGTAAAGGCCGACAACCTTGCACGGTTCCAATAATAAATTCATAATAGCTCTTGCCCGCGACTTCGTTGCTTTATTTTGGGTTTTTGTAGTCCCGCAGGTCCCTTTATCAATAATAAGTAATAAATAAAAATTATTCAAAAGAACGTAGATATAAACAGATTTAGTAACAAATAAAAAAACAAGTATATTCTACCAGTTAGTGCATGAATGTCTTAACTTTATTCGTTAATAGAAAATGAGTCACGAGATTCAGTTTAACGAAAAACAGAATTTGGCTAGAAAGTATACAAGTGAGGACGATGTAATCGCAAACAATAATTTATATTTATGTTCAAAATTTTCATAAAAATAAAAACTAGGTGTAACAGTATTATGCCAGTTAGCCGTAATTTGAATGTGCAATAAGAGCAAAGAATCCTATGAACGAGTTTAATGTTCCTAGCTAAAAAGGCGTAAAATGATGATGAAATAAACCATGGCGTTTTCCATTTAAAATTACCAGATTAACAGAAGTGTTCGCGTCAGGCATTTAATAGATAGCAATTGAGAGCGGCCAGGATTTATCGCGAGCGCACCATTAAATTTATCTCGAAACCAAATCGTCCCCATTAGGCGCTACACTATCGTTAATAACGGTCAAAGTAATGATTCGAGACACCCAGTGTCCGAGCCCTCGCTCACCCGACCCGCGCCTGTTTGGGTCAATTGATTGAATCCGTGCCCCAATAGCCCAACTCCATGCCGTTCGGAAATTAGACACGGTTAGTTTATAAAAATGGACAGTGAAAGAGACGGAGCACGGGTATTCTGCGTCTCCTCTTTAATCATCATATCAACCAATGGACTACCATTACTGCGTATAGTTATTTTAAAGAGAATTTTAAATTCCACTGCTTGGACCGAACGAGTCACACAAACAATTCTTAATAAGAATGGTCTCATCGGATATCCAAACCAAATCCTCTCTTTTAATCGAAGCCAAAAAAATCATTGAACCCCAAGTAGGTACGTTTATTACTTATTACTTATTAATTACTTATATATGTAATTGAGTATTGTGTAAGCTTATAATAAATATATATCATAAACATCTATTATAGTACATATAAATTTATATTGTTATTTTCGTAGTTATTATGTAAATGTAGTATAAGTAAGGTTATTTTATTTTTTGTAACATGCTTTATGCACCATCCACTTTCAACTTTTTTATCGGCTTCGCACGCTCAGGTTGCCTTTAAAAGATCGCTTTTAGTGATAAGGTCGCCTTTTGACCCTAGTACTAAGTACTTTTAATTGTGTTGTGTTACAATAAAGTTTTTCTATTCTATTCTATTCTATTCTACGTTCCTTTCTCACCCGGACCGTAACCGTTGGGGTCAATTGATTGGATTTCCAATAACCCAATGTTACTAACAATAGATGAATAAGATACTCGGTAAAAGTAATATAAAATATATAAATTTGTTTACTTTCCTTTATTAGAATTATCTCAACGGATATCGAAACCAAATCGCCTCCATTAATCGACGGTCATTCAAGTTTCCCCAAGCAGGAACCTTCGCCCTATCCGTGACTGTTGGGTCAATTGATTGAATCCGTGCCCCGATAGCCCAACGTCACTCACAATAGGTGAATTAATGGCTGAAAGAAAATGACATCAATCGGCCTTTATTGAAAATGTTTAATGGTATTCTCTAACGTTTCCCGTATTTTTTCCATTCCAGTTCCATTAGACCCAGTAATGTGTTTTCTTTCGATTCCTATTTATTTTGTAATAAAAAATACCACAAGCTCACCTTTTCGTTTATTCTGCCACAGAACCTGTGAACAAAGGAGAACATATTTTATTAATAAAAGAATAAAAAGATTTTTCTTTACATACACACAATTACTATTATGAAGAGTGAAACCATAAATAGACGCCCTAGATACAACTGTCTGGTTGGTACAGCGGTTGGCTTTGGTTTTTCTATCAAGGAATTTCCAGTACCAGCCTTGATTTAAGAATTGTTTTTTTTTGGCCGACCTGGGAATAAAGAACACATCGTACTCCGTAGTTCAACATGCCAATCATTAGACCAACGGAGCATTTTAACCGACTTTTTTATACCCTGTAATAAATGAGCAATAGACAAACACCGACACACGTAATGCTCCGATGTAGAGGAGTAGCAGAACAACGCGCAGCATACCTTCGCTCCCCAGCATCATTCCCTGAAGCACTTGACGACCTGGGCGGCCTGCTAAGCTTCTGGAGTGAGCTCGGCTGGCTGGAGTTACCCAGCGGGGAGCGGTACCAGTGACACTACGCACAACGTAAGGTTCCGGCCGACCTAGTACGGAGACAAGCCCAGGGGAAAGAAGAAAAAGAAATGAGCAACAGATGTCCCACTTGTCCATAAGTGGGAATCTATCCACTATAAGCAAAGCAACACTTTGCAATGCATGCTAGAAACACGTTCTACCAAGTGCCGCCCTGGATCGTCAATCTGAGGCGTAGGAGTTAAGATGAGGCTTCCATTTATACCAGGAACCACGGCCTTTGGACCGGAACACAGCAATACTGCGGGGCGGCAGAAATAAGCATGGCAGTAGTACCACTGCCACGCTTGTGAAGTCGGGGAAGTACTTTGCTTACTAGCTCGAGTCACAAAAAACTCTACCTCAACTATTATTATAATTTCCTGTATAAATTTAATGTATAATTTAAATATATAAAATGTTCAGGTGTACCTTACTAGGAACTCAGAATTAATGTTGTTTTTGTGAAATAGACTGATTCCTAATTCTTAAGTAAAACAAGTTCGGAAGGTTGGTAGAATATGCTGAGAAAATCGAAATTAAGTTATTTTGAATCGTATATCATTATCAATTCTCTAGACCTAGTAATAAATTTACCTTCTTAATACTTAAACCTACGTAATTTTTGGTTGATTAGACCTTGAAATATAAGCGGATACACTTTTAATTTAACCTTCTGATTGCAAATTTGTTTTGAGAAAAAAGGTACCTACTTATTTTAATGTCAATTAGGTACGTATGTACTGACGATTCAAAACTACATTTATTACTTTAAAGTAATTTAAACGAAAAAAGTGATCGTAGTCTTATACAAACATGTATATTTTTAATGTATGCACAATAAATACTTTATAGGTATGCACAATATATACAGACACGGAAAAACCGAACAAACTGAAAGAAAGTTAAACGTTCAAAATTGTTTTATGTTGGAGTTTAAATGAGTTAAGCTGTAATTAGAGATATTAAAATAATTAAACGCTCCAAGTTTTGAACTTAGATATGAATATGGGGTTTTTTTATATTTTACAAAAGACGTGTAAGCGGCGTAGCGCAAAACTTTGGACGGGGTTAGTGAAAAAATACATTGGACACATTTAATTTAAAAAAATAAGAGTTGTATCAATAGAGCCACGATTATACTTTACTCTGCTTCGTCCAGACACATGCAGGTGCTCTGATATCCAAAAAAGCTTTACGATCCGCCGAATCGGTTTCTTAATTTGAGACGGCGCCTAACGTCATTATACATTACTTGATGAGTTCGTGAGTTTGTTCTCTAGGAATCTCCTAAATCACTCTTTAGGCATCCGATTAAGCTGATTCCAAGGTTCAGTGAGAATAGAATTCAATATCCTCTACTCGATAAAATCTCGTATGCGGAAAAATATAACCGCCCGAACTCAACCTTTAGAACCCCAAGTCCGGCTTAACCCAATCGCTATGAAGTCAGGTGACCGAAAATCATGGAGCACTCAAAGGATCTCACAAAAGACCCTTGAGTGAAAACTGAACTCGTTTATAACCTAGCCGTTAGAGTACGGACGCAGGATAGGGTTGTACTTCGACTGAAATTTATCTTACATTTATTTTAACACCAAAATTTACCTGCGGGAAATTATTTGGAACTATGATTTTATTTCAACACGAAAAAAGTATTCAACATAATTTTGTTTTTAGTATTTTATTATTACCTTTTCACTTTACAAAACCTGAAAATTATTAGAAGTTTTAATTATTAGTTTTTGTTTTATTACGATTATTAAACTTCAGTAATAACATCTTTTGTAGATGACCTTAGATTGTAAATAAGATGTGAAGAATAACAACATACGAACAATTATTCTTTCGGGTGCTAACAATTGTTAGGGTTATTTATTAATTAAAGATTATTTACTGTCAAACTTTTACTGTAAATGTTTAAATGTATAAAATAACATAATCAAGATCCTAGTATGACTAGAGAATTGTTATTTCCGGATGTTAATTATGAATGTAATTATTATAAATACTGTTTAGCGTAGATTTGTAATATTTGTTTATTCAACAATTATTTAAAATAGACTAAATGAATAATTATATTAATATTAAGTAAATTGTATAAGATTTAACATGGATTGCGAGTTCGTTTCCGGTTCGCGCATTTTTGCTAAATATCACGTGATCAACAACAATTTAGGAGGGGACAAAGATGGCGCCTCGGGGGCCATTCTACGAAAATTCAGGCATTCGAACGCGAACGTTCAACGAAGTGGCAACTTGTGTTAAATAGTGTCGAGTAATAAATGAAAATAGAAGTGTAAAAACAAATAAGGAAAATAAAAGTTAATGAATAATAAGAAAGTTGTTTGAACTCTTGGCCGTTGCCAATACAATTCAGATAAATTCTCATAATAGGAACGAAATCAGCTAGATACCGCGCGACTTGTTTTTGTTTTATTACGATGATCAAACTTCGGTAATTACATCTTTTGTATAGAAATTAGTTACTTATTATTTTGATGAACATACCGTATTAAATTTTAAGCCGTAATCCTCAGATTGTAATAAAAATGTGAAGAATAAAACATACGAACAATTATTCTTTCAGGTGCTTACAATTCAGACGTATTCTCATAAAAGGAACGAAACAGCTTGGTAGCCCTATCGACAAGCTTGAGGATGCTTTTCCGTGCTCGTTATTAAGGCACCGAATCAGCAGTCATCCAACTTCTATCTTACCATTTTTAGAGAAAAATAGAAAAATCGTATCTTCATGAAATATGTACTCTACTAATGACAAAGTAAAACGCAACCAGTGTAATAATTGCAACTAAATATAATTAAAAAGTCTTTCAAAAAACAAAAGTTCTCTTTGAAAAAAATGTTGTTACAATTACTGAAGACATAAAGAGAGCATCATGGGTACCGAATGGATGAAGACAAGGCCTGGTGCCGCTCTTTAAAAAAGGAATGTATTTCAGCGGGCTGAAAAGATGATTATCAGTTTAGTTATGACTCGTAATTTTCTCATCTTATCTCAAAATGGACTAGAGGAAGTGGTAGACCACGAATTTTCGTTTCGCGCTTATTAGCCCTACTGGACTCGTTTGGAATCTTGTAGCTTTAGCTTGTAGTTATTTTTACCATCATCTCACTACCATGTAAAGATTTGTATGAACGCAACAAAAGGATCATCTATTACAAGTATGTAGAAAGAGAATAAAGAAAGAATTATTTCACATTGTATTTGCTTTTTAAAGCAATGCTTGGAAGACAGTCAGACTCATCGAAACTTAACGAATCAATTAATCGTTAAGTACCAACTTTCGAGATTCTCTTAATTAATGTGGAGATTTTGGCAGCCCTGCCCGTGTTCTCGAGGGTGCTTGGCAGAGCTCGTTACAGAGGCACAGGGTCCGTGGTCATTCAATTTCTAGCTCGACGTGTCTAAAAATCTGAATGAACTCTTTTTTTATAACAGCGTACCTACTCGATGAATAAAATGAAATATTATTACATACTAGCGTATCCCAGCCCGCTTCGCCGGGCTAGATTTTGCTTTATTTTATTTAAACAATAAACTTACATCATTACATTTTTAATTTAAGTAATATATAAAATCATTTATTTCTCTCCGTATTCATTCTCTTCTATTCTCTTCTCGAGCGGGTGAAGATCATTATCTACACCCATGTACACCCAACAATAGAATATCATCATAGTAAATAAAAGCTGTATTTGACAGTTCAAAAATAGGAGTGCTCCGATCGTCACCAAACTTTACAGAATTACTCGCCAGGTCAATCCGAAAATTACCTCAAAGTTTCATTGAAATCAGTGCAGCCGTTTCGGAGCCTTTACGGAACATACCCACACACTTTCTCTTTTATATATATAGATAGATATATGATCAAAATGTCTCATTGGGTTATTTAGTTACGGTTTGTTAACGTTCGACTCGTACAGATTAATATATAATTAAAGTGCATAATCTTTGAACCGTTTAAATAGCCTTTTGGTATACCGAAACATATTTATTTTTTATATTGCAACAAAATAACAATAAGAATTTTATTTTTATTTTATTATTATTTGATAGCTTAATCGGTCGATGTTATCAATTCTTTATGTATTCAGTTATCAAGTCATGTCGTTATGATATTTTTATTTTCATAAAGGTGTGTCAAACTAACTTTGCACTTATTTTTATGTATTTCAATTGCATATCATTACATTATACAATTAAATTAAAAACGGGTATAGGATGATAGGAACTTTGATGGTTTTCGTTATTGTTGATAAAGTAACATCAACCTGGTTTTGAAGGCATTCTACTTCTTAGATAACTATTTTAAAAAGTTTGTACCGTAAACAAGGCCATTAGCAATGCTTATAAAGGCCATTAGCAAAGGTTATACTCTGTTAGGAGGAATTATTATAATTTCAAATGACGTGTAGAGAAACTCAGGTAAAAAAACCATGAATATTGCTAAGAATATCCATTATTTTTAAAATTATAAGTGATACTATGAAACCTAATAATAAGGGGTAAAACGTTATAAGAAGCTGCTGCTAAACATAATTCAACGTTTAGCCGTTATTAATCCTATGTTAAGTCAATTAGGCGTCGAGGCCCTTATTAAGAGCGGATATAGAGGATACAGCGCGGGTTATAAGTGCCCCGAGGCGCGTCGACTTGGAAACTCGGTTGGCGAAGTTGGTCTGAGAAATGGGAAATAAATAATGGCGAAATTATAAATTAATTTTAATTATTTATTTAAAAGATACATAGTTCTTTCGCTATGAGAATTGAGCTTCATTTGCTATAGTCCGCGAACAGAAAATTGTGTCTGTCTGTCTCTTCTATACAAATACAGAAGAAACTTAAAATAATGAAAATAAAATAGAGCGTGCAAAGGCGGTCTTATCACTAAAGCGATCTCTTCCAGACAACCATTTTCATAATATATCCAATAGTTATCTTGCGTTGACGGAGGCCCTGGTTTTTTATTTATAGTAATAATTGAAGGACTAAGCAGAGGTATGGACCCACCTGAGGAAAAGTGGAAAATCATCACCCATCAACCAGAGGCGTAGGTGTTATACCACATGTGCCTTTATTTACACTAGCAACCACGGCTAACCGAAACATAGCAATGCGACACGGTGGCAGAAATAAGGATAGCAGTAACACTAACCAGGACGAGCTCTTTGACAAAAAGCTCTACTACTACTTGACAAGATTAAAAGATAACGAGAAAATTTTAGCCAAACATCCACCGGTTAATTTGGCGTTGATACGTACCTTGGTTTATCATCTAAACGCTAGCAATTGTAGAGATGCTATCGATTATTACCAAAACAAATGCGTCGTTGCAAAAGGTACCTAATGGTGCCTTTTGCCAAAAAGCAAAGCTAAAAGGTAGCTTTATATTCGAAATTGCGCTCTGAACTACAGATTAGAGAAAATGGAATTAAAGTTTACATGGTAAAATTTTACCTCTCAGGATCAAGAAGAACCCTCGCCGTCGGCCGCTTAAAATTTCTTATTACCTGTGAGATTAAATTTACCGGTGGGATCATATACGTCTCAAGAATGCAACTTAAAGCATCGCTTTTCGTTTAACCGGGTTATTTAAACAATAATGTGATCTAACAAATTGGAGATAATGCCTGATTACCCACTAATATGATAAATTACAAGTGTCTTATAGTGATAGCGATAAGTCAATTGCAAAACAAAAGATATCCCGTAGGAATTTCCGAGGAAAAGGAATTGAAATTTTCATTGATAAGGGTTTGGTAAGTCATTCAGTAAACGAATCATGACTTTTTTATATTCAGTTTTATATGTTGACGTAGTCGTAGGCAACTGGTACTCTATGGGCACACGTACATCACGTTAGTACTCAAACTTTTCTTTTTCGTGGTGTTTATGTGACCATTATAATCGTCTATAACAGTGCTCTGCTGGACTTAAGACCTCGCTTAGCTTAGATCCCCGTAAAAAGAAAGCATAGCTTCAATATCTTAAGTTAGCCCTTGACTGCAATCTCACGTGTTGGAGTAATGATGCAGTCTAAGATGGTAGCGGGCTAATCTGTTAGGGAGTATGGTAGTCATACCCCTAATAAGTTTCCACGCGACATCGCACCGGCACATTAAATCGCGTAGCGGCACGTCTTTGTCGGTGAGGTTGTAACTAGCCACAGCCAAAGCCTTCCACCAGACCAGACCAGAGAAAATTCAGAAATTATAAATTACCAAATTGCCCCTGCTGGGATTCGAACCCGAGACCTCTTGCTTAAAATCACAAAGATGAAAGCCAAAGAATTATTTGGGTACCACAAAAATAATTTAGGGAACATAAAATCATGTTCATGGATTCAAAATGGTCTTAACTTCGTATGTACTGCGCGGACGAATTTCAAAGATGCTTATTTTCTAACAACCTATCAGTGGAGGTGACGAAAATATTTCAATGTTATTATCAAAAAAAAAAATACTATGTCAGTTATGTTATGTCCACAGGCAAAATGTAATAGCAGTATTGGTATTTACTTATCCAAGAAATCTCCCAAAATCAGATGTTATTTGATATTTCCATATAATTAATTTTACTTTGATTCTCATTCAAGACGCAAAACATAAAAGAGTTTTCATACGTTCTCAAACTACTTTTGAAATATTTAATATTGCCTTTTATACACTGAAAGGCTTTGTCCTGACTGACAGACAGACAACCTACAGCCTAAACGGCTGAATGTTGAAATTTTGAAAGAATATTCATTGAGCACTCTAGTATTCCTTTTTTTATATTCCTACCGTAAACGGATTAAACAAATAAAGATTGATTGTGGGAAAATTTGTATTTTTGCATTAAGTTATAAATAAAAAAGTTTGCGTTACACCGTTTGTATAATTTCCACCCCCCCAAGGGTAGGGTATAATTCTATAATAAGGGTAGCACTATACCCCCCCCCTTAATAGGGGGTATGGCGGGGGTATCCACGGCCTAAGAGCCTCCCATCGGATACCTCCTATGCACACTAGAGTTTTAGTTTTACATTTAGCAAAAGTAACATCAATTAACGAGCTTCACCGCAATGTACATTAAATTACCAACATCCACACACGAATTTCAAAGGCACAATTGTCTGAGGCCAGTCCATTGTAGCATTACGGAAGGCCGTATAACCTAATTAAAGTACATGTTCACATTCAGCGCCTATTCTACTATGCAACGTAATGGTCTCTCTAAAAATTTGGGTTACACACCCGAAGCATATTTAAGGGGAAACGGGTCCCTTGGTAGTTTATTATTACACACATTGTCTTTGAGTAGGTAACCTTTTTACTTTCTATATAATCATCAATCGGAAACTTTTTCATTTAAATTATTTTTAATTTAGAAGAATTAGATAGATCCCGCAAATATTAATATTCCAATTCGTTATAATAAATTCATTTTGGGAAGCCACGGCTACTAATTCCAAATTTCGAAACCTGTGCAGCTTGACGGTCAGTTAAAAAAATTGGAGTCTACACAGCCGAAGCCTAATAGTATACAAACTGGGCAACCGAGAATTTACTTCGTTATTAGGTTTTCTTTTGTTTTCACTTTTTAGATCATCAATTTTCATCAAATGCAAATTCTGATGAATAAACTAAATTGACTTGACCTACCAAAGCAGAATTAATTTAATTCCTTTAAGTCCAGTCGATTTTCCTTAGTCCTCCAATCCACACTGGGCCAGCGTGGTGGAGTGCGGACTAAACCTTTCTCATTGTGGGAGATCCGTGCCCTGTAGTGGACCGGTAATGGTCGATATGAGGAAACTACTACTGAAACTACACTGCAAACTTTAAGGGAAATCCCTTAAAGTTTGGAGTGTAGCAGGTTTTTTCACCCTATTGCCCTATGCAATGCAAGCGTACCTACTTTGTGTAGCGCTCGTCAGTCTCACCAGGCGTTCTTACAGCATACAAAAAATCAAGCTTAGAAAATAACTATTTAAGAACAATTCTCTGAGAAAATATTTATAGGAAATTTCTATAAACCAACGAATATGTGCCGTCATTGTTAATAAGAAAAATATGAGATAATACCTGAAGAACATAAATTGTACGAAAGCTCAGAACTCTACCTATGCAACGTAATGGGACAAAATGGGCTTCAAACTCCAGTTTATTATACCTTGGTGTAAACCATTTTGTTTGTAACTGAACTGCCCCTTTTTTACTTTTCGTAATTTACTGATTTGATCAATTAAAACTTTTCGCTTTCTCTGAAAAAGTTAATTTAGAAAGACTTTTATTTCGGCGGTCATTAAAATTCTAATTGGCAAGAATCTATATTTTATTGAGAATTTACAGAATCTTATTTTTGTGTTAAAGTTACCAACTATAAAACTTACGATACTTTCCAAATAGCTGGTACGACAAGTATCATGACAATCTTTCAAATTTGTTTCAAGCATATATGCGACCTACAATTTTTAAATAAAGAATGATAATTTATATATCATACTAGCGGACCCCAGCGCCATCTGTCGGGCTAATTTGTGAATCTAAACTATCCAGGTTGCCACCCAAACGTACGTATACCAAAAAATTCATTGCAATCGGTCCAGCCATCTAGGAGGAATTCAGTGACATACACACGCAGACAAGAAATATATATATAAAGATGAATAGCATAATGCTATTCGTATGTTCATGTTATACATTTCATATTCTCTGTCTTAGCCATACATTTTTAAATACTATAATATCTTCGTTCCTATCTACCAACTATTGGAATAATGTATGACACTTTAAATCGATTGAGATATGTGCATGTTTGTTTAATTATATCCTGTTTTAAATAAGGTTGTAGCGTGAACACTATTTATTCTAATGAGAATTGAACAATGAATTAGAGCACCGGAAATTCTATGTGGTAAAAGAACGTTTTCACTGAGAATAATGAAAAAAAAACTAATAATTAACCGCGAAATATAATTGCGTAACAAATACAACTGACCAACAGCTAAAATGACTACAGCTTGGTAAAATGATATTGAATTCTTTAAAAAACCAAACCAAACCAAGTAAAAAATTACTGGGCTAAAACAAGTGTTTCATTTCAAAAAGTATGGTACTACTTTAAGTGTAACAAGTTAAGTAATGGTTTTGTGTACAAGCCGATTAAAGGGACAATTTGCATGTTCCTTTAACTATGAAATTCGAAAAAGCTAAAAACTACTTTAAAGCTAATTGCACAGGACGAGGCGAGTCGCCAACCGAATAAATATTGCGGTAGTAGAAAAGCATGCATGTGTTAGGAAATAGGGAATTACAGCACTTTATCTATGATAAACCCGATGATTATATTAAATATATCAACAAATCATAGTTTGTATACTCATTGATAATGTATTGAAAATAGAATAATGAACTTTAGTAGACTGTCAAATAAAAGTATAGGATCTATGGCGGGAGACGCGGGTTTGACAAGATCGATTGGCGGGAAAGAAAAGTTAGGACGGATTTTAATTAATTAATTGAGAAAAGGAGATTAAGTAAAGTATTGTGGATAGAACGTTATAAATTTGGAATAGATGATTTATAATGGAAACGATATACTTAAGGAAATATTGTTGTGACGAAACAAGAGTCGTATGTATTGGTGATGGAGTTGAGATAAGTTGTTAAAAGTTGTTGGTACTATGGTTGTACCTGATGTTGCATCAGATAAGTATATCTCATCCTTTGGGTTATTTATTGGTATCATATATGGAGCCCTAGCATTATTTTACACACACAGTTTATGTAGCAGAGGTTGCTCTATACAAACAACTTGTTCCAAAAGTCCTGATGTTATAAGTGATCATAGTAGTTATGTTTTAACTGTCTTAAAATATGTCTTGTATCAAAGGGCCTAGCGTTATTACATATGACAATGTTGTAATTGTGTTTATAAGTCTTTTTAATTGATTGAATAAAAGAGCAACGGTAGAGTTTCTTGCCAGTGGTCTTCTCTGCCGAAGACAGCATTCCGAACTGGTAGTAGAGTCATTTGAAGGTAACAAGTAATATGAATTATAGAGAAGCCTATTATACAGTATTAGAGTCAGTCCAGTTGTTTTATTTCACTCCTTGGGAAGTCAGGTTTATAGAGTACAGACCCACAACACTGCTCTAAAGCAGGTTGGTGGGATTTAATGATGTCTTTTATAAATTTAATACTTTAATAGGAAGGAAGAATAATAGTCATGAGAATAAATAAGTACTGCTAAGAAACTAGGTATTTAGCTTCAATAATACTGTTAAATAATGAAAGATCTAAGTGCCATCCTGAACATTGTGGGTATTGAAGTGAATATCTGAACACCTTGGCCCTTCCATTCTCTATATTTTTTTAGCACATGCGTAATATCACAATCCATATTTATTCTCAGCTGATTCGATATGCTGCTTATCAAACTTATAAAAACAAAAACGTTTAAGAGATAGAATTTTTTTTACCTACTTAAACCTTTTGCCTAGTTCGACTTCGGCTTTAGCTCTACGACAAAAACGTGCCGCTAAGTGTTGTAGCATTCTGGTACGATGTCGCGTAGAAGCCGATTAGGGGTACCGATGGTTTTAATATATTACTGCCATACCCCTAACAAGAAAGCCCGTTACGATCTTAGACTGCATCCAGCAGATGGCTAAATTGTAGTGGAATATTAAAAAAAAAATTAGCTTGTGATAAATTTCCCTTAAAAGCAGCGAGTTCTTTTATGAACGTATTACACAACGAGTTAAAACATTTCACTCGTTTAATCGCTGAAAAAAAAAACAATAAACATCGGTAGTAGACAACAACTGTGTGTCGACACGAGTTTTGAATGAAAAATTTAAAAATTGACAGGTTTTTTGCTAATTAAAACCTTTAAAGATACGAATTTATCCCTTCACTTTATAAGTAACTTTGTTTTTTTATTTGCATCACGTTATTCGATTGCACTGTATATTATAAATATAACGGCGCATTGTCTAAAATATTCACCCCTTTTAGTTCAAAAGAACGCAAACACTGGCAAGTTCACTGGTTATAGGCAGTGACCCTGCTTGCTTTGTGCAAGTTCGATTCCCACTACTGGAAAAATGTTTGTGTGATGAATAATCAATGATTTTCAGTGTCTGGGTGTTTATCTGTATATTATGTGTATTTACGTATATTATTCATCAGTTATCCTAACCCATAACACAAGCTACGCTTACGGGTTAGAATGCGATGTGTATATTGTCATTCGATTAGACATTCGTAGTATGACTAGTAATTGAACGAAGTAATATTGTTCGCGTGCTAGAAAAAAAAACCATGAGTAGTGAGTAAGCTCCTTTATGAAAATCGTGCAGATACTGTTAGGACACCTACAATACCTGATCAGTGATCATGACTCGACCTTAACATGCTTTTAAAACTAGCATGACTCTAATGTCGATCTATAGTTAAGACTTTAACAAGGTTTTTTAAAAGTCTATACGACAGACGTTTTTCTTTGTCATTCTTAATGTCAGTCTAATAAAGTTAAACATCAAGAGTGAACCAATACTACTTACTTAATCATACAGCTTAACTAAGAGTTTCAATTTCTTACTTACAAACACCCATTTCTATCTCATTTCGTTTCTTAGATTTTCAGTTGTGTAATAATGGGCGAACAGTGTAATTAGCATACCCTTTAAATATAACTAAAATAGTAGTAGACAATAATATAAAAAAAAAAGTGGTGATGTAGATCATTCTAGGCTTTTTACTTAAAATAATGCAATAAACATAACTTATTGCAGGGAACATTATGTCTTCAGAATTACTTTTTGTCTTCTTTCAAACAGTTCTAATTCATTATCAGTATTTATTTTATAATGCTACTATGTATCAAGCATATCTGCATGTATCTATGACATAACGTGGCATCTAGCGATTTTTATTATGAATACTTGAGTTCAAATTTTTCATATTATCGTATAATTGAAAAACCTTTTTTCATTAAGCTTTCATTAAGTCAACCTTTTGTTCGAAGATTCCCTTTTAAAAAAGTTACCTTAACAACTCATATAACCATCAAAGGCTGTGGGAACCTGTTATAAGCCCTTCAAACGATTTCTCTGAAATACTTATAATATTGATTTTTCTCGTAAGCTCCAGCCTCCAATATTGCACATCTCGGGGGATCATTCCGTGACCTGTAAAGTTAATGAGGCTGCCGAGTATGCGACGGCGTCGTTTCGAACATTTTGATAGATTACTTCATCATTGTTCATGTTTGCATACTGCCATCCATAAGTAAGATGAAAGAAGGCATTGAAGGAAACATAGTGTGAGCACA
Source organism: Pararge aegeria (assembly GCF_905163445.1). Taxonomy (NCBI): domain Eukaryota; kingdom Metazoa; phylum Arthropoda; class Insecta; order Lepidoptera; family Nymphalidae; genus Pararge; species Pararge aegeria. The sequence continues at coordinate 12,939,623 of NC_053192.1, forward strand.
ATATTTATTTTTGGACTACCTGGAACAATATACTGATTTATAGGAAATTGAATCAAACCTAGAATGGGTTGAAGAAACCATGGACTTAAAGTAAGTGGCAAAATAAAGTAGTAAAACTACTAGTACTTAAAGTAAGCGTGAACGGAAACCTTGAATATGAATATATGTCTTAATTTTATATGTTTGCTTCATTTGTTTTTCCAACTGAAATATATACTTTCATAAAGGAAGTTAAAGGCGTGTAAGGACACATGGAAGTTTTGAATATTTATTTTTGGCGGTAAAAAAAAATTTCTTCAATATAAATAAAGAAACTTGAAGATTCGTAAGCAAATATGGAATGTCAGCATGTGTATGCCTTTTCGGAATGTTCTGCTTTATTTATTTTCCAAGTCTGTCTGTGTAGGAATATCGAAGTCTGTTAATCTAAAATTGGATGGGCATTCGTATGTTTTGTAATACATCAAGTAACGTAAGTGGAGTGAGTAGTTAGAACAGTCAGATTTCAAACTATGGTAGTGTGACACGATTATTATGAGACTGGCTCGATGGGCACAGAACAGTGAGTTGTATAGAGGTTGGAGGAAGGCTATTACTCATTAACAGGACGATTCAGGCTAGGCTTATGGAAATGGAGATTAGTATAATATTTGTCGAGTATAAGCAGTAAACATGCTTCTCTTTTCTGTTGCGTAGGATTTTGAAGAACTCTCGATGACTAGATCTTTGGACATATAACCTAATCTCAGAGCTTTATGAACTCATTATAATAATAACGCATTATGGAAACCAATCATGAGAACTAGGTGAGAGCGCGCTTGCTTAGAAATATACACACTTGTTCTGAAGGTCAAGTTAAACGTGGCTCCTGCCCAGGTGCCGAAAGGTTACGTACCAGAAACATGGAAAGAAAAGTATAATAAGTCAAATTGTACTACTGTGCAAATTGTTTATGTACACATGTACACAATATGCGTACATGAGCATATGCTTTTTTAGACTTTATGTCTGTTTTTGTAGTGTAAAAAATTCTTCCATTTGATCATAATACAGCTCAATGGATCATCGGATTTAGTGAGATGAGACAGTAACGTTAGTACCAAGTATGCGACGTTCGCTTCAAAGCATTTTGATAGATTACTTCGTCATTGTTCCTGTTTGCATAATACCATCCATAAGGAAATGAAGGCGTTGAATGGAACGTGTAGCAACTATACGTATTTAAAATAACTTTCTTCAAGATTAGATACTGAAAGTGAATAGATTCATCTGATTGCAACTTTTTTTATCTAGCTATATTACAAATGATGTGTTAAGATTTAAAGAAAAAAATTAAAGCAGTTATTTATTACTGCCTACGTTAACTGCTTTTCGTGCCTCTGTCCACGTCAAATTTCTATTTTACGACGTGTAGAATTATTTTTCAGGAATTCCGAAAAATAGTTTATACGATTAACGAGTATTCGTTGCTAGTCTCTGGTAGCCAATGCTAGTTTGGTATTGAACACGAATAAACATTTTTTCAAGCCTATTTTTCACTGACCAGCAGTGGTATGCTTTTAAAGTCGACTGCGAGTCCACTAGCTTCGTATAAACCATGACCAGTGACAAAGATTACGATATCTTTGTCACTGGTCAGTAAAACAAACAAAAGGAGAATTCAGTATTTAATTCTAGCTTTTTTAAGTAGGGCCGTTAAAATGTCTAACAAAGTGAATATTTTTGTGAAGGCTTTTATATAAGCGCTAGAATCTATGTACACTGTAGATACATAATGTAGTTTGCAGTAACACGATCAAACGTGAGCGTGGAGCGTTCAAAGGAGCAACTAGTCCGCCATTGTTCGGCTTCGATTAACACTTGATTAGGTGTTATCGATTGACAACTGGCTACTAAGGCTGGTGAACGAAACTGTTTTAGTCTATAGGTCAACGGTTTTACCCAGACCAGTTTCTGGAAGGCTTATGGAATAAAAACAGATGTAGTACAGATGTTGCGTTCCAATCCATAATATTCATATTTATTATATGAATAACGTTACCTATCTATAGCAAAAGAGAAGAGCAGTAAAAGGAAAGCACTTCGAACTTTAATCATTCATCAGTAGATTGTAATATTTTTTAATAGAATGACGTCACTAGGGGCAAATGTATATTGGTATTTACTGTATTGGTGCCTTAACAATTTTTTAATTTTAAATAATAGTTATACGCAAATTTCATTGAAAAATTACCTAACATAACTAAATTACATTAATGATTCAAAATTGGCGTTAGAGACTTTCCCATACCCTAAGAACTTTTATATATCGTTAATAATAAGGAGATTTGAAATGGTAACCCGTTTTTTATGATTGTTTTGTCGATGTTTACGTATACCTACTGAATACCGTTGTCACAATGATATCAGCGCTGATGTTGCCGCTCGTGGCATTCGCCTGGCAAATGAACAAGAATTTAGTGTCAGAAAATGTATAAAAAGACACATTTAATTATTGCCTCTACATTTTCATCACAAAACTGTGAATTAACGGCACAGACAGGCACTCGAAAATCTAGGTAGTTTGCTCGCAAAGCCTTAATTGCCTACTTTAGCCCAGTTTCCGCTCAGACAGTTTAACTGCTAAATCGGTTATTACGAGTGAATAGACTCCATCAAGGTGTTAATCCTGAACATAATAAAGTTAGCTATAAACTTTTTGCATTAAAATTAGGTATTTTATTTAGTAATCTCATCTCAAAACTTTTTTTTTCGTTGCTCTTTCAGGCACATATCTCCTCAATGATAAATAATACTTTTTAGACTGGGGGTCGAGCAACGCTGCGTTTACTGCTATTCCAGCACGTAAGGACCCCAACGTCAATTGGTTCTCCAAAAAATGCCCGCTCATTGCCACATTATAGCCACTTTATCTTCGCGACTCGTTGAATTACGTTGGTAACTCTGGTTCTTCAACGGATAGATAGAATAACTTTATTGTAACAAAACACAAAGAAGCAATACAAAAAGGCATAAGAGTAAGGGTGCAAAGGCGGCCTGGTCTTATCACTTACAGTGATCTTTTAAACGCAAACTAAGAATTATAAGCTGTCATTGAAAAGAACAGAGGATGGTACACGAAGTAAATAAAATAAACATACATTAATAAACATTTATAAACTTTATTTAAATAGGAAATACATACATATTAATTACCTCTAAGTAATGAAATACTATATATAATATATACATCTTGTGTTAGAGTAAACTTACTCATCCCTTGATTACATTTTTGGTCAACAAAAAAATTTGGTTGTCTTTATTTTCACAAAGATACTCCGAGAATCGCTCATATCAAACTTTCAACAGACATATAACTTTCACATAACATATACACTACATGTTTGTGTCTCTTTATTATTTATTAACCTCTGCCTACGGCTTCGCCCGCGTGAATTGAATGTGAATTTGCTGCATGAAACAAGCAAAATATTATACTAGTACAGTGGTGGGTGCTATAGTCGTGCTGTGTTATAGTTGGTGGTCTCAGATTCAATTCCCAGCAAGGATTTTGGGAATTTATATTCTTTGAATTTGCTCTAGCGTTTCTAAGCGTTCCGGTAAGATTTATTGTAGATACCTATTAGGAGTATGGGTTTTCTATAACTGCCTTTCTCTAACACTTTATCCTGCTATCGTCTTCGATTGCATCATTACTACCACCTAGAGATAACTTGAAAAAAAAAAACTCCATAATACAGGCTTATGTTATAACTCAGGGTTTCTCAGGCAGTCGAGGAGCCCCCATGGCAATGACACCATTTTTGAGTCTTCCGTGGCCAAGTTTACCATTTATTCGAATACAGTAAGCAAGATTCGCTTTATTAAACAAAATTACCCCATAATCGATTTCCGATGTTCACAGCAAGCATCGGCAGCGCTCTGAGGGCCAATAAATCAAGACGCGACGCTGACGCCGGGTAAGCTCTTTCATCTTTTGAGCGCTACCGACGATTTAAACCTCTTACGAGCAACCCCTCGATCGACAGTTTTACTTTTCGACTTGACAAAGTCAAGTCAAAGAAAACACAGTCTAAAGCTTGGACACATGCGCAAACAGAAAACCGCGGTGAGTGTTATTTCCTTTATTAAACACGAGACACAGATTATAATTAAACAGTAAATCCCAAGAAATTAAAAAGCTGTTTAGTCCGAATCCACCAAATACTGGTCCAAAACAGCACATCACAAAATATACTTTTTCCGAGTTGTATAAAAATCTCATTTAAGTAAGTATTGAAACTTTTGAGGAAGTCAGTTAACAATAAGAATAATCGTCTTTTACTGGTGTTTAAAGTCACGAATCGTCAATGAAAACGTCATTGATTCTACATAACGCTGTAATATCACACTAACAGAAATAAAACAGGTTACACTGCACGTCGCTCGTTTACGCGGTATAAATTGATCGAGCTTTTGGTACATGCAGAATATTTTTACAAATGAGATTCCGGCTTGTCTAGATAAGTTTAATCAAACAGGATAGAATTCAAAGGGAGAAGAGATAATTACCCGAGATATATATAAGTAAAAAAGGTGAATGAAATAGGCTACCCAGGTGGCTGATATTTTCTGCAAGTACGTTAGGGAATCCAGACACATTTAACGAGGAAATAATCAAATAGCTATGCTTAAAAATTTTAGCCTGCCTTCAATCACTTTAAAATAATAATTAGACTGAATGACTGACAAGAATACGATGAAACAAACCAGAAGAGGAATATTAAAAATATAATATAATAGGTAATCTACTTTCAATGTTCACAGCAAGCAATCGTATATTTCACAGGCGTGCTACGGAGGGCCAATAAATCAGGCCGCGATGCCGACGCCGATGCCGAGTAAGCACCTTCATCTTTTGAGCGCTCCCGACGACTTAAACCTCCACGACCAATAATGCTCCTGATTCTAGTTACGATATCAAAGTGTGCAGTTTTCAAAATCTTTGTACATGTGGATGTGGATTCTATAAGTACAGTTTACATTATAATATTGACTGGTGACAGAGGAGTCAAGATAAAACTAGTCTTGGACAAAGACAAATCTTGACAAGACGAAATATTGAAAGGCAAACCCCGAAACTGTTATCAACGTCTTGATACGGCTTTTCTTCAGAATTGTTCAAGGATGCGTTGTTCTGAAGGGGTTTGAAATTAAAAAACGGGATCGCTTTATTTGCACGGCTTAGAATAATAAGAATATATAATATTATAACACGGCTTATCACTAGTGGAATGGGTTTAAACTAAGCTTAGTTTAAAGGATAAATTTATGACGTTAAAAGGAGAGTTAAGAGACAGAAGTGCTCTAGTAAAACCAGGTAATACCACTGGTTGCAGGATTCAACATATTTTATTCGATTTATCGTATGTGCAGATAGCTTGCTCTTGGACCATTTCCAGTCAACGCCAGATGTCGCTTCGCCGGAAACACCCGATATGGGTTCGCGTGGATCTGGCGCGAGATTTATTGGGCGAAACGATAGTGTTCTATTAAAAATTCGATTCCGTTTCGGATCGACGATTTACGTATACCCCAGCCGAACACTACCTGATTTCGTATTGAAAACTGCAATGTATTGAATCCGCGCCGGACATTTTTCTAACACGTGTGACATTTTAGAGAATTGCATTCGCAATAGAAATTCCGTTTTCCACTTCTATTTAAATCCCCTTTTCCACCGGAATGACAAATAGTTCCCAGAGTTGGTTTTAATGTAAGCTTTTAACCCCTTAATATAATTTGAACTTTCCAACTTTCTCTTGCAACTTTGCGCTTTTTAAGTCTGTTATAATTGAAATCTTTATACCGATTTTATCTTGATGGACTTAATATCTTTTGTATTTTCATATAAAAATTATTTGTTCATACTGTTATTGTGGCGTGTATTTACGGAAATGCAGAAGGCGATACAACCAAAGGTTGATATCGTGACTTATTGATTAGACTGTTAAGTTTGATTGCTGCAACGATGAAGCCCTATACGGTTTAAATGGAGTATCAGTATTTTATTTTATTTTTTACTACCGATTGTGGGATAATTGCTGATTACAATAATAATAGCTAAAAAAGCTTTGATTTTTTTTTCCAATATTATAAAGAAAGCATTTATATGACCAACGAAAGCTAGATATAGAAATGAATGGACAAATGTAGGAAGAGGCCTTTGTTGTTATACAAACATAATATGCAGTTACCAAGAATATTATTTAAATTAAACAATATTGTTAAAAAAATTAAAACGTGGATTAATGAAAACTTGTAACATTACAATAAAACGCAATATTGACCCGCTAACACTAGATGGCGTTAGTTGTAGTTGCGTGAAATGTAAATCGCGCAAAAGAGATTTTTCCCACTAGTACAAGACGGTGCCGCGGCCAACCATTGTCAATCACTAGCGGTACCTGCCTGCGGTGCTTCAGCAAACGCTTTCCTCTCGGAGACACTTGCCGGACGCTGTAGTTAGGAACCTTGCTAGTGGAGCTTACAAGACGAGCTTCCAGCTATTGCTTCCACTGCGTGGGACTTTAGCCAGGGACACTGTTCTCGACTGTCAAGTAATTCTAAGTGAATTCTAAATACAACTTTATTCTTCAAACGTGTCTTATAATTCCGTCGCCCCGCCCCTTTTGCCCCGTCACGTAGAATTGGTTACAAACTTATAAATTATAATTATGTGAAACAAAAGAGATATATCAGTGTGTATCTATATACTCTCTTTATTAAGTTTACTAAGGCTGTACTGAAGTATGTGTGTGAAGTGAATCCTTTTATTCTTTCATGCATATTTATATTTCCAAAAAAGCCTTTTCCATTTCCAATAGCACGTGCTCAATCCTATCTGATATCAGAAATGTCGCCGTAATAAATGACGTAATCTAGACGGCGCTTGACACACATTTGTCTTGCAAATGTGTAACGCGCGCCGGAATCGCGGGCTATAACTTTGCCATAAATTATGACCTATACCGTATTTACTATTGAGCTCATATTATAAAAGCAATGTGTCTAATAGCCAAATGGGAATTTATCCCGCTATCATTTAAGGGTGGAAATTGAGAGTCAAAGATTTGATCTGTCAAACGATAATTCGGTAGCATCAATTTTGTGAATCTACTAAAAGAAAAGCAATACGTATCTTGAAAATTACAAAGATCATTATATCAATCATTCACCGGCCCACTACTGGATACCTACGGGTCTCCTCCCACAATGGGAAGGGGTTAAGGCCTCTATCCTTTGAGAACATTATGGAGAACTTTTAGGCATGCAGGTTTCCACACGATAATTTCTTTCACAGTTTAAGCAAGTCATATTTAAATTGCTCGCACATAACTTAAAAAAAACATAGGTGCGTGCTAGGATTCGAACTCTGCCCCCCGAATGTGATATCCTACCCTCTATCACTGCCTCAACATGGTTTTATATATACATCCATCTATGTAAATTAAAACAGAAACCCAAACTCACTCAAATTCCTCGTACTTACTGCATTATTACCCAAAAGAGATAATTTTTCCTGAATAAAAAAATAAAAAGTTGATAACAATGCGAAATCAAGTATTTGCCAAAGTCGTTAGCTAAATTGGCTTCCAACAAAACTGCGACCCCAAGAGCCTACATAATAAAGCTTCTCTTAAACTTCAACTGACATATAAAACGTAGAAGGGTACTTTGAGAAACTCATTCGGTACCCTCGTTTACTGGTCCATATGAAGTTTAGTGAAAACATTTGAAAAACATTATTTGAAAGAGAAATTAGTTTTTTAAATTTGTTTTTACCAATTTCATTAAAAGTTAGATGATGGGTAAGGTCTTCAATCTTTATACTAGGGATATCAAATAAAATCATATATTTTGTGCTACCGATATGAATTTTCAAAATTATAGAACCTTAGTGAACACTGTGTACAAAATTGATTGAGCTATTGAGCTAAACTTTAAGACTTAAAGTATATCGTGAAAAGAATAACCACAAATTTATCCGTAGCTTTTTAAATATATTTCAAAGATTTGTATGCAACCGATTCAGCATCATTAAATCTACAACGCGTTAAAGATTACCTCTTTTTGTAGAGGTTTTACCGAGCAACATTTACCGAGTCAGCTATTTTTAAATTCTTCTAAAACCAGATTAAAAATGTTCGCAATATCAATACTGAGTGAATTCTCTTGCACTTGCATATTAAATAATAAAACAAAGACTCCAAGACTCTTATCGATCGTGAGACCCAAAGCCCTGAATAGTTCACAAGCCAGACTTTTTCCACCTCGTTTTGCAACCATAAAGCGAGGCGGCTCGCAAAATTCTATATTATTAAGCAAATCGCGATCGTCTAAGTGCTTTTTGTGCTTATTAAAGTTGATAATATCACAAGAACTTTTCACTTCCTAGCTAAGTAGTCAAAGCTATACACGGCTTGGCTTTGTATACTAAATTAAATATCGCAGAACAATTTTTTGATAACTTGAGCCAAATAACTCAAATTATTATTAGTCATCTAGAGGTATTATTTACAAGTGTGTGCTGAGTATCAACATTATGTAACTCTGATACTAGTCAGGTTAAACTTTAGCTGACTCTTTGTTTTAACATCCGCTTGTCAGGATGTTTGCTCGGAGTCTAAACAAACCCTGCTCCCTCCAGCTTTTTGAGGTAATTGAACAAAGAACCTTCTCTTTATAAAACCACAAAACAACCACTACACCATAAAGGTCATCGCGGTTATTGACGTTTACGTAAAAGTTTACCACCGCTGCAGTTCATTGTTCTCAAGTTGACAGCTCTGTTTCAAATATGGCGCAGTAAAAGGCGACGTTGCGTTGCTTGGGCGGTCACTGACGCTCTATTACTATTCAAGATGCAGTATTGCCTGAATTTTACAAACGCGTGATATCTTGAATTCGATTCATTATTTTAATGTACTTTTTCCTGCAAGCATGTTTCATGCAGATAATTATTCAACGGGCTTACTTCATAAAAATCTCACTAAGCTGCTGAAAAGCGGATAAAAACACTGTATGTCCAGCCTAAACAGATTGAAATTCATCAAAAGCTTATATCCTAACTACAAACATCTTAAGCCGCTGAGGCGTTTCTTCAAAGAGGAGAAAAGAATGGCATACATCATGCAAACCACATTAACTTCGTATGCCTCGCATAACAAAGATTGCGAAGAAAAATCTTTTTAGGTAGCGTTCCTTTGAGAAGCAACGAAATAAAAATAAAGAAATAAATATCACAAGGGATCATAAATCACCCATGAACATGTCCCACTCGACGACATACACAGTTTCGGAAATATTTCATTGTTGGCTTACCGATTGCGAAACTAGCAAGAACCTGATATAGACATACTATCTCATGGATAGCGTTTAGCGTCGAATGTAAACTAGCAAGCGATTTTTTTATTGTTAATCAATAATATTTTTATAAGAAATTTTAAAATGCATATAAAAAAGCAGAGCCATAAAAAGAGAGAGCCGAAAAGAGAGAGCGAGAGAGAGGCCGCGATTACCAGAGTCACAGGTTCAATTCCTATCGGATAAGATATGCATTTTAAAATTTATAAAATTGATAAACATAAAAGTTAAGTATTGGATAGAAGCAGGCGTAGTTACGAATACTTTGCGCAAATCCATGATATATAATGAAAATAAAGCTTAATTTGCTATACTCAGCGAAAAGCAGGAAAATGTGAATGAATAATTTCTTTAATCCTTATACTCCACACCAAACAGATCTTCGGCAATATTACCTCTACGCACGTTTAGCTCCGAAACCGGATCCTTATATTAGGAGATCTTGACTTAACAATGAATAAGTTTTAAGAATCTGACTTAAAGAAGAAATTATAAATTACACCTTAGATTCTCCTGCTTTTAGCAAATTAAGCTTAATTTTAATACAGCAAAGTTAAGCGTATTTCTGGTGTGAAAACAATAGAGATCTCAAGCTTAAGCTAACAAAACAATGTGCATGTGAATAAACAATCTCAGGCGAACGCTATATAAATCTCCGTAGATACCTACTAATATTTTAAATGCGAATCCTTTATGCAGCAACACACAAAATTAAATTTTCTGAAAATATAGATTAAATATTGATGAACTTGACTAACAATTTTAACAGTTTTTGATCATATCTGAGCATAGAAAACACTAGATGTGAAAAGAGACGCAGAAGTACCGTCAAGGCATGAGTGATTAGACTTTTACTAACCTAGACCTACATCCCTTTCAAGAGGCATGATTGTAGTCAAGTCAAAGCATTATAATAAAAATGAAATAAATAATACAAATGTGAAGTAAAAAAGAAACTATAAGGATTCTTTCTCCCACTGTGAAACCCTGATAAAATCCCTTTTCCGTAATGACTGAGCAGTCTTTGACATCACGTCTCACTTCAAAACCTACGTCGTTTTCAGCATTCAAAGATAGATTCGTCAAAGGATCGTATTGATGTTAGTGAGCCCGCTAGAACGTCATATCACGATTGCATTAGACGCAGATCCTCCTCTTACAGCAAAAAATTTTGTCATAACCCAATTTGAAACTTAAATCTAGTGAACATACGGCGGATATTGTATTGCACTTTTAAAGAAAAAACTAGCAAAACCTCTTTGCATTTTCGCCTTGTCATGAGTCTTTTTAACGGAACCATAATATTTTGCTATAAATACACACGCTACCGTGTTTCCGAAGAAAAAAATCTATTTTGATATTCAATCTTGTTTTAGATTCTAAAAATGATTTATTTCAATCGCCTTAATGTACACTATCGGTATAAATGTAAAATGCATTAATATACTATTTTAAAGTGGACGTGAGGTCATAGGTTCTGGCGATGTACACATTTAATTTCAAGCAAACCAACTAATCAAAGTAAACTTACATAAATGAGACATTTGGTAGTGAGACTTTGTTCAGAGGGACCACGTTTCAATTTATTAAGGAAGATATTTGGAGATATTAAAGTGAATCTACTCAGCGTGCCAAATTGGTTGGCGCAATTGGTAAAAGAAGAGAGAGATTTAGAGCTAACACACACTCAACGAGCTTTTACGATCATTATCGCATCGAAACAATAACCAGGACCGATGGCTTAACTATCTGGTATCGAGAATTTCTTGAGAAGAAACTCCAAATCTAAAGTTTTTTAGGCCTAAGCAAGAAATTAAACGCAGGACCAAACCAGACCACGAAACAGTTAAAATAAAATCGGGCATTATTTTTTTTTTTATCCCTTACAATCGTTATTGTTTAGTAGAATGATGCATTAGAGATATAGTATACAACTTCAAAGAACAAACAGCTTTGCATAATAGTTTTATAATGACAAAGGCAGGAACGAGAAAAGGAAAATGATAAAGTCAAATTGTAGCAAGAATCCAAACGAGAAAATACAGTCAGTTTTATTACGAGTGAGAAGTTTGTTTTTAGCTGAGACGCACCTGAGTCTTGAAGGGCTCATAAATAAAGGGGAAACGGCTAAACTTGCGGAAACATCGTAACGGATATCTCAAGAGGGACGTTTTATTCTCGAACTATATTATGTTGTGGCGAAGGACGAAATAGAGGAAATAATTTAGAATGTAATGAATACTATAACGACGGGATCATTTCGTGTAATGTAATTCTTACTTATATTTTAAATGAGAAAGTGTGTTTGCTTGTTTGTTGGTCCTTCCTTCACGCCCTAAGTAAGTTTTCGCATAGAGTTAGATAAAAGGACGAAGAGTAACATATGCTACTTTTTATCCTAGCAAAATACACTCATGAATGTGATTTTAAGTCAACACAATTTGTAAGGGATGTAAATTTTTTTTAGTATTCTTTTATATGGAAACTTTAATATTATGTTATTTGAAACAATAATCATTTCACTAAACGTACGTTTGTGATGTTTTCGTTACAGATAGACTTTGCACCTACCTCCTTTCCACATGACCTTATACACCTAAGTAAATAAAGTCAACTCCACAACTCAGAAATCATAAGAATATAACAAAAATCAAAGAATAATTTGCTTTTGTATTAACACGTAATAAAATATGTAAATGATACAAAAATAAAGTTCCATTTGAAAGAAAATTTTATATTCCATTTACATTATTACCAAAGTGAAAACCTATTTTATTTTTAGAGTGCGATAAAACAAAACGCCTGGACGAGTTTGATGACGTCTTCTTCGAAATATTGAAAAGAGCACGTACTTTCTTTCCTTTTAGAATACTATTCTCAGTACGTTGATGAGTACCTTCTTTTGCAAAGGAAGGATCTAGGTATTAGCTAACAAAGAATATTATTAAAAAACTATTTTTGTCGGTGATCACCAGTACTTTCAGCAATACTACAGCACAATTACTTAAGACGGAAAACTATTTTTTGGCTTTCATGCCTAGAAGATATAACTAAACCAAATCATTTTATAAATTTAAAATATATATGATATTTTATATGCATTTAAATTCCTCTAAGTGTAAATAAAAAGAATAATAAAAATTATAAAATTATAAATAAAATAACTTGACAATGCCATTTTTAATTTAACAAATGAACACAAACAATTCAACACTGAGCAATTTCAAAGAAAAGGAATAAAATGGAAAGGGTGAAGATGAGATCACTCGAGTGAAACAATCCATGACAAAGGTCCGATAAGGAGGAGTCCACTAAAACGAGTAAACAAAATATTTCAAAATTTGAATCAGTCCGTGGAAACCTGTATCAGATAAAATACAATATTTTTTTCCATTTAGGAAAGTATCTTTGCAAAAATATATGCTTACACTGCAGCACAAGTGATGGGCGAAGCAGATGGTTTACCTAATGGTATTTGGAAAAATAATAGAACAGAGCACCACTTGTGGGACATGGAAGGAAAACGTCCTACAAAGTGCCGCCTTTTCCATCAACCTAAGGCGTAGGTGTTAAGGCTCATGTGCCTGAAATTACAACGCTATGTAATTATTGCTTTCATTGACTCCAACTGCATAGGTATCCCAGAAAAGTTCACAGTTTTTGATAAAGTCATCCGTTTGCATAGAATTTTGTTATTATAATTTTCCTTAATAATACATACATACATATATCATACATATATATATATACATATATCCTATGAAGATGTTTGAAATTAAATTAGAAGAAAGTGAAACCTCCTTTTGTTTCACTTTCTTTCTCACCTGCACTTACCAGAACGTATTCAAAAATAGGTTTTATTTCAACGAAAAGCAACCTCCTGCTTTATTGTTAACAAGTAAATAATCCCTCTGGAATGGCCAGCATAGCTAACACGAGCCAGTTGGCAGAGGAACTCCAAAAACAATTAAATATTTAGTTAAAGCTATTTTACAGTTTTCCGTTTACGAAACTGAGCAAGCGAAATATTATTATCTACTGTTTTGCACTTTGAACAATGTCAGTGCCAGAGCAAATTGTCGTGACAGTACAATTGTATTTATTGTGAGAAAACGCTAGAGCTCCGAACAATACCTACAATATTTTCCCTGCCAAAATTCAAGTTAGCATATTATCACATCGGGTTGAAGTCCGTAGAGGCTTTTTGTTTCTAAACATTTTGTCTTGTCGCTTTTACCACACTAAAACGACAGAGACATTTAAAAGTCAATATTTTTTCATATACCTACTTAATCATTTCATAAACAATACAGTGGTTACAAAACACGTGGCCAGCAATGCAAATAATTACGCCTTTGAAAACGTCGTATATAATTCTGATTAATTTCACAAAATACATTTCTCGCAATGTTATAAAGAACCAATGTCCTAGTCGTGACGACATGAATTCAATTAGTAGGTACACCTTGATGTTTCAAGTACAATATAAAATAGAGCTACTTCTAGTCGAGCGAAACTTCGCCCATGCGATCTTACCTTTATGCTTAACCACCATAAATTTTAACCAAAACAATTGTTACAGAGAAATTTTTCAGGCGTGCCGATAGCGTATTTATGACGCGTGGTTTCGCAATAAAATTGAAAATGCCTGCAAGAAATCAGTAGGTTTTATCGTTTCAATTTTCTGTTTTATTGGCAATATATATTTTTGCTAGAGCTCCGATATAATTTTATTGAATTTAATATTGTTTTTAAAATATTATACGTTTATGAAAAGCGTTCTTTCCCATAACTTAAGCGTACTCGTAATATATTTATGTACTTATGGTATTCTTGTCAAAATAAATAATGCAAAAGTTACTTCTAAGACATTGCTTGCAGCAGGAAGACCTTTTTATTTCTTAGCTACGGGTCACGAGGTCCTCTGTACGATTTCAGGCTTCGGAATCCTCAGTACCATCCCGGAGTTAGGAAATAAGTGGTGTCAACTACCGGTCTCGGTCAACTAACTTGTGATAATAGCTAAAAGCACACCAACCTACATTGTCTCAGCGTGTTGGGTAAATGCTCTAAATCCCTCTCTGCTATGAGGAGTCTTGTTCCAATCAGTTTGATTTTAATGGGCTAAGGTTGTTGAAAACATCTTGGGCTCTGTGACGCTTGTTCATATATAATGTCCCTCGACTAGATTGGCTACATTAAGTGTAGATAGGGTATCGAAACTATTTTTTTTTTTTTTTTAAATAAATAAATATACTACGACAATACACACATAGCCATCTAGCCCCAAAGTAAGCGTAGCTTGTGTTATGAGTACTGAGATAGCTGATGAATATTTTTTTTATGAATATAATACACATAAATACTTATAATATACAGAACTGAATATTGTTCCAGAACTATTGTTCTGAATGAAATCTGGGGGAACTGCAGAAAATACGTCTTATCTACAAACTCTATGAGAAACTCATGATGAATGACAGAGAGATATATATAGAAAATGATTCATGCACAAAAAAATGAAAGAAATTTAAATTTCAGTTGTACTGTTTGAATCGTCATATCGGCACTAGCTGATAATGACATCAACGGCAAACATAGCCAAGAACTTTCGTGATTAAACACTCCGTGAAATAATGCCTCAAATTGCAGTCTGTCCATTTGGACGCTATGATGGCTTAGACACACATACATCGTGGTTAAACTAATGACACGTTTGCGGTTGCGGTTACAAATCAATTGAACTGAGCGACAAAATTATTATCGTACGAATAAACTTTGAAATATTGACTGCAAGTGATAACATTATTCTTCCCTCTTCTGTAAATACTAATACTGCGAATACATTTAGTAACAACAATAATACATAACGGGTAAAGGTACCATCTATTTTACATTTACCTACTGATAAATATCATAAAAATAAATTACTTTGCACACCTACGTAATTTTTTTTTAACTAAGCAATTTCCAAGCTTGTGGAAGACATGCAATGTTGAACAAATGTTTCTTGTACACCTACTTGCTCGTAAGCTCTTAGATGCTGTGTTGACAAGAGTGCACTTCAAATATATTGACCTTGCATATTAAAGCGATACAAGAGTTTGGCAACCATACAGTGGGCCGTTGCTTGCAAGCATTTACTAAACTTTACTACTCAAGTTAATAAGATACAACTTGCAATGCTTCTTTTGAGAGAATGACGTAAATGAAAAAAAAGGTTTGGCAAAATTTCTCTAAAGAATATAGTTATCACCATCATCTCATTACCGTGTTCATATTTCTCATATACCTAATGAGAAGTAACGCATCGTAAGTGTGATCTACTTGAATCAAGATGACTTTGACTTTGACTCTCTTTAATCTAAAACGTATTGATGACAATTAAGTTTTCAAGTTTAGTGATAGACTTAATTTTAATTGATAACGGGAGATGAGTGTAGACAAAATAACGTCCATTTATGTTGTTTTGCGACGTCTTTTTAGCCTATTAGGGCTAGCATACGTACTACGAGATAATTCTAATATATTTTTCTTTTCCTATTTCTATGAGAAAAGATGAGATAAGTGGGCGAGACTTAATTATCGGATGGCCCACAGCTTAACGTTTATCATCACATCAACCCTCTACAGAGCACGGGTCTCCTCCCAGAATGAAAAGGGGTTAAGTCAGTCCACAACGCTTATTACAATCACTGCACTAATATGTAAACATTGGTATGTACGCAAAAAAAACATCAAATTGATTTGAAAAAAAAAAGTCCTGACTAACTGTATTGTTGCTAAACTATGGTACTACAGTGTTTGTCCCGCTTCTATCTGTATTCTTTGTGGAAAAAACACCCAATTTAGTGTTACCCGGCGATATCGTCCCCACATGGCGTGGCGCGACACCCGTGTTTTTATTAAGAGAACACGCGTGTATATATGGCATTCGTTATTTTTACCCTACTTTCTTATTAAAATTGAAATTCAAATTTTAGTAAACCAGTAAAAAAACAATAGCCTTTCTTGTTAGTTATTCACATAAACGTTTAACCTTATAGCCCTCAGCGATGTAGAGACAGTGGGCCGCATGCTGGATATACACTAAGCGGGCGGATGATATGAAATTAAAAAATCTCCAGTACGAGTTAAAAAAAACGTAACGGTAGGATTTTTATGACTCGTACAATGCCTACCTACGTAAGGGCAGGAATTGTATGCATAGTACTACCCTAAGTTTTGTAGAGCTCGTACTGGAGATTTTTTCCATTTTGTATTATCTGTCACCTAAGTGCATCCCTTATACATAGTTCATACCCTGTATGCACGCGAGGTGTGCAAGTTTTCTCGCTCATAGCACGGAGGAAAGAGAGTTCGACCGTTCAGGCTATTCCAACTATTACTAAATCTATAAGTTCTCCATAGAGATCAAACGATAATAAACTCTTAGTTATATTTCTCATTAGGTATATAGCTTTTCCGCTATACACGAAAAAAATTACAAAGGTACCTCTAATGCTAATTAGCAGGAAGGATTCCTTAGTTATTTATTAAAGTGGGTTTATAATTTAAGAGATTCCTATAATGGTTAACTTGTCAACTAAATGTTTACGAAGGTGTTTGAAGTCTTCTAATCCGCACTTGGCCAGCGTCTCCTCTCCTCTCCCAAGAAGTTTTAGGTTATAATCCACCTATAGCGTATAGGTGGATTATAATGGCCTTAATTCTGCTCATTTTAAGAAGAAACCCGTGCCTTTTAGAAGAACAGTTGACACACAAGTTGTTCATGATGATGTACAAATAAAAAAAAGTGTAAGGTCGCGTTTTTATTTGCAACGTTCTGAAATCGAATGCAATAACGTCACACTTAAATAGAACATTGATTGAAAAAAGTTTCAAAAAAGAAAGTGTCGCTCCGCGTTGCTAGATTCAAAATTCCCAACCAGTCGCTTCAGTTTCCCCGAGCTTCAATAATTTGTAATGTTCCCTTGAATCTTTTCTGCCCGATCGCTCTTTCCACGGGTAATGGCGCGGATGTTCCGAGTGTGAACCGATATTGAGGAACCGACTCACGTACAGACACTGTCCTGCGGAAACTACGTCTTTACTCCGAGCCTTCGTTTGATCAAGAATCTCTTTGAAATCATAACGTTACTGTTATTAAGGAAACTTCTCTTGTCCGCATTTTCTTTTTCCAGTTTTTATTAGTACCTATATATGTAACGAGTAAGAAGAAGCTAGTGAAATAAGGCGCAGGAACCGCTTGTAATTACACGAACGTTTGTTGCAATAATAATAAAAACTGCAAAACTTGCACTAGCATCATCGCTTCGTGCGAATACCTTTTTTCTAAAAGATCAACCCATTACCCATTACCGGCCCAATACGGGACTGCCCTCATAATGAGAACAATTTAGGTCATAGTTTACCATGCTGCCGGCCAGAATTTAAAATAGCTGACATCCATTAAGCAGAAATATGATCAAGAATAACATATCTTTGTTTCGCTGTGAAGAACTTCATAGATTTAATAATAGTAGGTATATGTTGCTTCAATCTCATTTTGGAATAGGTACCTACTCTAGCATCGTCAGCAAATGCCTCTAACAAATTTAGGCAGGTAGTCTTTTTGTTATTACTATACGATACCGTAACCAAAAACTAATTGATAATTATTCATCAAGAAATTCATAGCCAAGGGATTCTTTGGCTTTGAAAACCTTTACGCTCTCGTGGAATTTTATAAACATTTTAAAATTAATTTGAGACATCTACAAAATGTCCTTCGTATTCGTAGCACGTCACTGATACGTCTGGATAGACTTTTAAAAGCATAACAACAGTAAGTACTGGAAATAATATCGGTAACGAAATGTAATTAAATCTGAGATAAGATCACTCGAGCTCTCTCCGATATTCAAGTTGCTTGTAAAACTTGACTCCTACAAAATTTAATAACGTTTAAAAGCGGAATTTACGAGCATCCACAATACAGCGGGCTCATAGTTTACAACAAATTGAGGAGGCCCTTTAAAATAACGACGTTCTGAAGTTGGATTAACGATGAAATGTTCTTACTTGAATATACAGTAGGCAATCAGTAAGCTTACTATCCTGCACCTAAGCCGCAAAATATCTTTTACGTTTTAAAATTATTGCAGTCTGCCCCAGGGTTGCTGTTTCAGAAAAAGGCGTAATAGTACAACGCAGCGCTTTCGTCAGTAGCGCATCTACTCAAGACACTGATCTGAGGCTTAAAATATACGCCTCAGATTGCTGGACACAATTAGCTCTTAGCAGGTCCATCGCATACCCGGCAAAGCGTTCCTCTGTTTATAGACGATTGGTTTCCACCATCAGGTCGGTCATTTGCTTGATCTGTCAATTATAAAAATGCGAATCAGGCCTAGTTCTGGATACCGTGAAATTATTTGGAAGGTCTGTGGATGTCCAATTTTTGGAAGGTCAATTTAACTGCAACGGGGTCTAGTAATTAAAATGATTGACTGAGAATGGACCAGGACTTCCTGGTTTAAATTCCCAGGCCAAAAATTGTTGGGCATTGAGTTTTTTCTCGACATTTACCAGCCCGGAGTTTGAATTTGGCTTTTGCATATTGATTATGTTTATCATCTCAAAATACATTATAATAATCGCTAATGCAGCAGCATTATGCGTCTTAACTCTCCTATAGGGCAGAAGTCCAAAAACGTTATGATCACCACTAAGTACACCATTAATAGCCTGAGTATAATTTTAAGAGAGAGGTACAATCGCCAATTCCATCCCTCATGCACAGTATTGGGAAAACGTTGTTGAGAAAACAAGGAATTCAATATGAATTTAATTTAGTTAACAGGAGGTTGGACTGTAAAGGGGGCAGATGGGGGCTTATTTATTTCTTGCAACAAGAAGCCAGGTCAGACCGCAGTGACCGCACTCTCGCCGAGCGACAAATTAAATACATTTACCGCCCGCAACTGTGTTATAATAAAGGAACATTATTTCAACATTAAATAAGTGTTATAATAGTACTTTTTCGTAATTATTGCCAGAGGATGAGATAGAACACCGAAGTCAGAGTGGCAAATGGTGAAATATATTTACATGTTTTCGAATCATTTTTTTAGAAAACAAACATAACGGTAAAATACTTAGAGCGGGAGTACTTATATAGCGACCAAAGAATGACTCTTACACTTAGAACGGTCGTAACACCTGTCATGCTGTAAATATCGTTTTTAAGTGATAAGACCGCCTATTCTACCTTTTCTTTTTTTATTTTGTATTTTTTTTGTTGTAATTCTTTGTATTTGGTGTTCAATAAAGTGTATTTTGATTTGATTTAATGCTGCCTAGATCGGAATGTTGGGCAGTAAAAAGAAAAGATAAAAGAAGAGAACATGCGGCTTAGTTGCGAATGTTGAGATGAATGTGTGCTGTATAGGTGTGTAGAATAGGTAAATAATAAAACTTAGAACTAATATATAATAATAATAATTATACAGTTCAGTGACCAAAATAATTTTAACAATTAGAACACAGATATAAAATTCAAAATAATTATAATAATACGCACCGAAAAATTTATAAAAGAAGAACAAATCCCTTTTAAATAATACACCATAAATACGTTGCTTCGTGTGTTGCAGTACCAGTGATAAAGACACAAGTTTGAATAAGCGCCGTAGAAAGAAAACATGAGGAGCTATAGACTTACTTGGTATAGTCACGTAAAGAAAAAAAGACTGTTATTATATAACCAGAAGAGTCGAATTAATTACAAAGCTGGTACTTATATCATAATGTATAATGTAGAACTCGAAGTAGAAGAGCGCAATCAATGCCCATGAAAGGATAATATGAAACATGAAGTACCCAGAACAACTCTCAAAGATTCATCGCTTTACAGACTTTGGCAAACTTAACGGAAAATTTTCTCAAACGGCTCTTTTATAGCTTCCTTCAGCGTGGGATTTGTAAAATTATTATTTCATACTTCCTTTAAATATATAAGACTAGAACTTTTCGAAATGTATCTTTCCTTAAACCGTGCCTGGGGTAAATAATTTTAATATAATGCTGTTTAAAGCAGACTACCCAATAAAGACCGCAAGCTTGAACAGCGCAGCTTTACGCACCATTATAGTTAATACCAATTGTTCTGTCTTTTTTCTATACTTCTTTACATTGGTGCAATAGCACTTAACTAACAAGCTCTAAGCGATGTAACGGCTGAGGCGGGTGGCCAAGCCCTGCGGCTTAAACCTGCGGTAGGCTGTGGTCTGGTGTCTTCTTAAGAAATAAATATACGCTCCGTTCTAGTAGCAATAATCGTTTTAAAAAAAACAACATTCTAAGGTATTTTGGTTTATTAACTTAGCTGTGGCCGTCGTTTTTCGGCCGCGTTTTATTTTCTGATATAAAAAGAAACTTATGTTACTCACCGTCTTTTCAACTAACTCTATGCCAATAATCCATTAGATTTGTGCCTTAGGGCGTGAAAAAAAAAACCAACAAACAAACACACTTTCGCTTTTATAATATTAAGTGACGACTATGTACAAGTTATTCTGAGTTCATTGATAATTATTTCCATGGTTCTATATAGATACAAAGAGACAGGTGGACATAAGACGCTGAAACAGACATCCATTTGTTTGTTTGTATTATATTGACAATGATTATGAAAAGTGCAAAATAAGTGTATAAACTTTAATTATACCTTTCATTTACCAATTTATAATTCGTAAGACCGTCTTACTACTAAGTCGACCCCGGTCGGTTTTGATGTAGGTAGACATTTAGGGGTCTTGGTTATTAAACAGATGAAGCCCGCAGTGATTGATGCCACACTAACAAGGATCATGTAAATAAGGGCTTTAACACACTAGCGACTTTCAATGTCTGGTCATAACTTCATAAGATGTAAGAATCAATGATCCCCCTACGATATAAAAACTTGTATGTAAATATCGATAATAACTTTTGTAGTCAAGTTTGATGTTCTAGAAATTGGTGCTAGAAATGTAGTTTTGGTGTTCTTGAATCGACTGTCGTGCTCATTGACAACCTTTGAACCGAGCGCCGCCGCGCTCCAGTGTAGTTCAAGCCCTCCCATTGGGTCTTTAGCCCGGCAGTGGACTGTTATAGGCCATTGATGAATGGTAATAAGTATTAGTAAGTTTGTTATTTATTCAGAAACAAAGCAACGGCCGTTTGTACCAGTTACTTTCCCGAACTTACTGACGCATTATCACTCAGCTAGTTAAGAAAATGTCTATTTTGGTTTGCAAGAGTGTCCACAGCCAGAGGATTTGAGAATAAGCATCTGATCAGCTCGTTACCACGTGCCGCAACGCTTTGGTTTCACAGTCGCATCACGATGAACTCACTGGAAACTTATCCGCTGCAAGCATGATCGTATAATATTCTCGCTAAAATCACGCTCGCAAATCGTCGCGCGTGATACCGCCCTAATGTGATACTATAAATCTGCAAGGATTAAGACTGCCTAAAGTTTATGCCAGGTTTAGTCAAGAGTATTAAGTTATATTTTAGTCCAACTATTCACCTAGATATGAACACCCAGTCAGGTATTTTTTTACAGAAATCACGTCGACATAATATAGCTACGAGTATATACATCATCACTATCATATTAAACCATTACCGGCCCACCACAGGGCACGCGTCTCCTCCTACAAAAATAAGGTTTTAAGTCTGTCCCAGTGCGGATTAGTGAACTACATAATATATAACGTAATATATAAATAGTTATTACTATTTACGAAAGTTATTTACCCGATTAATATACATAGTCGATCATACAGTGAACTTTAAAACAAACGTTATCAGGTTTTTTTTTATTTAAAAAACCAAGTCTAAAACCTTGCAAATGCGACTGATTTTAAAAAAAAGAAGGAGGTGCGCCATTCTACTGTGTTTATTTGTATCTTTGTTACTCAATTACTCTGCCAATTATACACCAATTTAGATGATTATTTTTTTGTTTTGTATGTAAAACTTCAGAGG
This sequence comes from Pararge aegeria, assembly GCF_905163445.1. NCBI lineage: Eukaryota > Metazoa > Arthropoda > Insecta > Lepidoptera > Nymphalidae > Pararge > Pararge aegeria. The sequence continues at coordinate 12,962,048 of NC_053192.1, forward strand.
TGGTTCTATTATAATTTGGTGAGGATCTATTGGACGGATCCTGGAAAAATTGAGGGAACTCTTCAAATGTTATAGGAACACCTGTAGTGACTTGAGTGTTTTTTTAATGTAACTTGAGCATTTTCTTTCGAAAAGTACAATTCACCGCTCAATCTCCATTAATCTGAGCATCACACTGGCAACCCCTGGCTTTCAGACTGGTATACGGTAATGCTGATTTGGGGCAGAAATAAGCATGACAGTACTATTTCTCCGGACTAACTCTGTCACAAAAGCTCTCTTACCCACTAAAAAAGAACTCTACTCTAAAAAGTTAGATATCAATATAATGATTAAATCAGGGAATCACTATTTTAATATAGATAATTGAATTACATACATTCAGAATCATGAATAGCAACGGACAAACGTTAGGAAGCCATCGCTATAAAAATTAAATTACGAAATGGAGTTTCAACATTCAACGCGGCATCAATACTGTATTACAGCATGCAAACTTCATCAGCAAACTATCCGAGAGTCGAGAGTCACCGATACGTCAAAAAGGGAATAATAAAATTAAAACGGGCACGAGTAAAAAAATGCGCTCTTCCGAAGGTAGAAAATGAAATTCGGTGCCACCGAGCGACATCGACGCGCGATATTGGCTGTTCTATTTTTACCACTCGCGTACGTAATATAACTGTGCAAAGATATTAAGTGCGTTTGGGAAAAATATTTCTAGCAAAATTTAATGTAATAAAGATTAACCGAGGGGAGGTTTTATCAGGCCTACAAAAACGTCGCATGATGTCCAAATCGCTTTCCCGAATGTACAAAGAATAAAAATGATTTGTAGTAAAAAGTAGGAACCTTTTTAGGAAGGCAATATGATACTCATGTGAAAATGAAAAATTAAGTTGGAAAATTTGAACTGAAATTAGTGATTACAGTGATTTTGTTTCTAGTCATGCAAAAACCTATGTTTTGATAATCATCTTATTCTTTATCCGTAATATTCAAGGAGACCGTTGATCATTAGTAGGACATGAAAAAAATAACTGTCGTTCAATTTACATTCATCAATAGCCTATAAAACTCCACTGGTGGACTAAAGGCCTCTCCCAACGGGAGGGTTTAATCAATAATCACCAAGCTGGGGTTCATGATCGCAGTAGATAGTAGTAGAAGCACAGAGGACGCTGCTGCTAGCTTTCTGTAATATTCCCTTAGTCGCCAAATCAAACATCAGGGTGAAGACAAGGGGTGGTGAAATCTGTCTTCTTATCTGCCGTCATCACACGGAAATTTAACATATTTAAGTATATTTTATTTATTACACGCTTTATATTAGCTTCACTTGTATGTTTGTTTGTAACCGACTTCATTGGGCGCGATTTTGACCCACTTTAAACGGTCAGATTTCTTTCAAACTTTGTAGACATATCGAGGACCGATGACAATATACTAATCTGAAAAGATTATTCCAATTTTCACTATAAAAAATAAGATTTTTTACTAATTATTACAGCGCCATCTGTAAAAAACGAATCGAATCAAATGTAAAAAACCTATGGCGTTCGCGTACCTAACAAATTGCACAGAAAACAGCTACTAGATGGTAGAGGGCGTTAGCTATTACTTTTTAATGGCCTGTTTTAAATAATAATTAGAACTTGCATTTCGAGAGACGGGCACACTTTAATGGTGGATGGGTTACCAATAATTTTGCTCTAATAAAAATAATAAGATCAAGAAAAACTAAAAAAATCGCTATTATGAATAAACTAAAAGAAAGAAATTAGTTTAGTTTTTTATACCAAGCGTGTTTTTTTAGTTTGTTTGAACTATTTAATTATTCGTGCATGCATTAAGTGCTATCTAATAACTTTCAAAGGTGACTGACTGACTGGCTGATCTATCAACAATTAGCTCTAACCACTTTTTTGCACAGTTTTGCATAGTTATTAAATCGTGCCTACGTTGTACGAGTAATAGCTATCTGTGTGTCCGCTAAGAAACGATTTTTAAAAATTCCAACCGTAAGAGGATTAAATGGGGGATGAAATTTTGTCTGAAATCCTTCATTTATCAATTTATGTTTCAAGTTTGAATCCATGAAACTTTTATTTTGGGTTTTCCATTACAAATAAAGAAATACGTGTTTCACAAATTTTAAAAATTCCAACTACAAAGGCTTGATGCCTTAGGAGATGTAAATTTATATGTGGTTCATTTAGCAGCAAGATATTTTTTTAAACCTTTTTAGTTAAATTTACCGAATAAAAAATTGAACTTAACGTGAGCGAAGTCGCAGGCAAAAGCTAGTTATAATATAACAGCTTACAAACATAGCAAACAGTAAACAAACAACGACCGACCACAAGCGACCAAAAGATTACATGAGGTACGTACTCGTAGTTTACGGAGTTTTTAATTATAAAACTATCATATAAAAGGCGTTTGCGCCTAAATTAAATGTAAAACTATTACAGAAAAAAGCTATCACAATAATGATTGTACTGTACAGAAAGCTTTGAAACGTTCATGGAAGCGCTCAACTTCAAAACAACGCCATATCTATTATCGTGGCTTTAAAAAATGCAACACACGATTCAAACTTTATAGAAAAACTATGCGAAAGCCGAGTCACAGAGTTGTCCGATACACGTGAAAAAGAGTAATAAAGGAGAAAAAGGAATACAATTAAAACATACTGCGCACACGAACGGAAAAAGCGAGCACATCCTTTGGAAAATATATTATTTCAGTGTGAAATTTTTGCCTCAAAATATTGCATGGCACATTTAGCGTTTTATTTATAAACGTTTTGTATATAAGAGGTTACTTTCGATACAGTAAATAAGTATTAAAACAAGATGTCAAAGATAAAATAAGTAATCGAATGATGCCAAATCCCAGAATTGATGAATAACCCTAGTTATATTATAAAAGAAGAAAGCAACTTAAAAGAACATTTAAAATACCCTTGAGTGCAATCTTGCCAGGTGTAAGTGATATTTAAGTCTTTAATAGTGACGGGTATGGCAGCAACATAAAACCCATACCTCTAACGGTTTCTACGCGACATCGTACCGGAACGCTAAATCGCTTGTCGGTAGGTTGTTAACCAGCCTCCCTTCTCGACCAGAGAAACTCAGAGCTTGTAAATTCCCATATTGGTCCTGCCAGGAACGTACCAAAGATTACAAAAATTACACTTAAAACCACAGCAATCATCGCTGCGCCAAGGAGGTACTGAAAATAAACTTTTTTAGGGTTATTTTATCAACAGTGCCGTTAAGTGGAAAACGCGGACAATGAACAATTTACCTACCCAAACTTATTAAGTATATTCATAGTGCAATAATTCATCGCAAAATCATCAACATCAGCAAGCATCTCATAAGTGAAAGGAAAATATATCAGTTTACACAACGCACGGTAAAGAACGGATAAAGAACGCGCCGTTCGGTTTGCGTAAATAAAATCGGGCACCAACTGACATCGAAGCCCGATATTGAATGCTATTTTTTTACTTACTAAAGGTGAACAGTAAATACCCAAACATTTTCTATTCACTTTATCTTAAATTTAACAGTTTTCATCATCACATCCGATTTCTGACGTCATCCGGACGTGTGCTCACACCACGTTCTTGGAAGCGTGCGGACTAATCACCGTCCGTAACCCTTTCACTCCAATTGTCGCCTAGCCGAGCTTCGGCCGGCCCTCAGGCCGACGATCCCTTCGCTTACTCGAGCCCTAGGGTTCCAGGCAGAGCCCCATCCCACTACAGAGCAAGTGTCTCCTCTCACAATGAGAAGGGGTTAAGGCCGTAGTCCACCACGCTGGGCCAAGTGCGGATTGAGAACGCCTTTGAGAACATTGTGGAGAACTCTCAGGCATACAGATTTTCATACGATGTTTTCCTTCACCGTTGAAGCAAGTGATATTTTAATTACGTAAAATGCACATAACTTAGAAAAAGGTGCGTGCTGGGATTCGAACCCGGCCTCCCCGAAAGTGAGGTCGAGCTCCAATGCGCTATCACCGCTTAGATAAGATAATAAATTGATTAAATATAGTTATACCATCAAAGTTATTGTAACTTGGTTCATACGACTAAAGAACAAGACGTAATCTGACCATAGTTTATTCAAGGTTTACTTACCTTCGTAGACACTTCAGCGCTTTCATAAAAAGTACATACCTGGAACAAGAAATAATAGTCAATTAAAGTACGCTCCTACAGTACATAATTTGGTAGCTAGTGCTTCGCCACGAACTAAAGACCGCGTGCTGTAAGACAATCTTTCACCTTTTAAGGATAACACATTATTCATGTATACAATACTTTAATAAAGATACATTTCACGACAAACCTAAAAATCATCTGTTAAATTATAAGTAAAAAATGTATTAGATACGAAATTTTTTCCATATTTCATAGGTATATAAAAAGGCTAAAAACAACATTACCTACTGTACAATATTCGTACATTGTGTAATGTATAGAAAACACTTATATAAATATATCCGTCTCTAAGCAATAGATTGGTAGCAAAGATTAATGTTGCTTTAAGGAAGAAATTTCTAACTAATTTATAGTGAGCTTTAGGAATTCCCACCACAAAGTAGGGCCACCGTTGTTAGGGGTCTCATATTCTTGCAAATATTCGGTACACACGAGAAACTTTGATACATGACTGGGCTATAAAACGCAGCGACGGTCCTCCGCTTGTGTTCTGTAATAAATGGCTTACCGAAAACGTAGCAACAAGGCATATATATATGGCTGTGAATTGTTTGTCTATGAATATCTGTTCCTTAATAATATTGACTAAATTTATTCGTTTTTTTTATAAATTAATACATTCGTTTAAAATTCATTTATTTCTAGTAGGCCTACTTTATAAGCTTCTTTGAAACCTCAAGTATGTATGTTCACTACGAAGATACATACTTTAGGTTTCAAAAGAGCCCTACCAGATTCTGCCAAGAAAAACCGGCAAGAAACTCAGTAGTTGCTCTTTTCCAACATCAAAATTTACAATCATTGCTCTATCTTGCGCGAGATGAGAGCGAAGCTGGCTGCTTCCAATCTAACTAACTTGTCATTAAGAAATTCATCAAATATACCTTAACCTTGCTGTATTAGATGTGTTAATATCTTTAATATGCATTGATAGTTACAGAATTACCTTACAAATCATGTTGTAAAAGCGTATACTCAACCCCACAAATGAGTTCTGCACCTTTCGCAGACGATATGCAGATGTCACTTATTTATGTCCGTTTCTGGTAATTATTTATTTTATTTATGTTCCGTACATATTATCATAAAGCCATTACCGCGTAGACAAAAATAAATGATTACAGAGGTGTATTTTTAAATATTTGCACAAATAAATGTAGTATTAAATTTAATATAACGTGTAAGATTTATACTTAACTGCACATTTATCTTATATTAAAAAAAAACTGAAAATTGTTGTTGGTCGATTACACTAAGTTGGCGGTAATGGCTCGATCATATAAACCTTAATTTCACTCGTGATTAAGATTTCTATGGGCTCGATATTATGGAACGTAGTCCCAGGACTGGAGTATAGTAATTACTGGACGTACTGACGGTCTTAAACATAATCATTATTATTTTATACATAAGATCATAATATTGAGGCTGAACTATTATAAAATAGGCTTTCATCAGCTACACCGAATATTTTTACTAAGACTTAAAAATACTGCCATAACGGTTAAAAAGACAAAGAAGGAAAAAATAAAGCTTAAGTAATTATCTACATATCAAAACCAAATTTATATAATAACCAAGAAAATTTCGCCAGTGTTCCTATGCAGCGGCAGTAAAATCAAATCGAGCGTACCGTAGTGCCCGGAGACGGCGGCAAAGGGCGAGTGCTGGAAGCAATGTTATAATTTGCCTCATTTCATCAAAATTACTGAGCCCGCTCGGTATTATCTTCGCAACTTCATTTTCCTCGAGTGAGCGTAAAATGTCCTTCGAGAACTTGGTGGCGTACTTTCTTTTGTAAAAAGTTATGGTTTCTTTACGTAAACGTTTGTAACCATATAACCTTGTAGACTACAAATGAGTTGGTCATCTACGGGATATCTCCAATGCCACAATATCACTGTAATTATTACTGTATAGACAATGTAAGTAAATTCAAACAGTTGATCATTAGCAATCTGAAATTTTAAATCGTATTATTAAATATCTCGCAATTGCTGAATTAATTATTTATTTATATTTATACTACGTAACTTTACTATTCTAATTTTCTGTAGCACTATTTATTTCATATTATACTTCTAGTTAATTATATGCTCATTTCTGTTAGTAGTAGTAGTAGTAGGATAAAGAGTATTTTATGTTCATCCTGTATGCACGCGGGCCGTCAGTCGAGGCCGGTTATGCACTTCGGGCGCGTTCAATAGGTATGGCGAGCGCACGAACGTTTACCTAGTTCCTCGCCTTATTAATGAATTACCCACTGATGCACGAGACAATATTAATACTCGTAATATTAAGAAGAAACTTAAGAGTTAAGACCTTCTTTTAAGTCACTTATGACCATTTTTAAACACAACATGGTAAACTGGCAATAATTTTCTGTAGTTAACGTACCTAGGCTTAATTCTTTGTTAGCATATATTACAAACCTGGGTGGTTTTCTGATGCTAGCTATAAGTATATAATATAATAGTGCTATGTTATTTTTAAGTTGTACCTATAAAATTAAATAAAATATAACAACACTAGAATCTGCACAGAACTCTCTATATGTTTATCTTGAATCTATTTTATTTCGCACATTAGCTTATAAGCTCAGGCCTCCAGTCTCAGCCTAGACTAGCCATCCTATATTGGAGAGGTGTAGTAATAGATAATGTGCCTATGTAAACAGAGAAGGGTTTATATAGACGCATTACCTCTATGCTTCTCCAATGTGAGATTCTGAGTCTCGTTCCGAGTCACGGGTCTCCTACCCTTGCCTTGTAAGGGTCATGACAATGCGCTGGCGGGCTTTTACCGTTTTTCTCACATTATGACAAAAATTTCGGGACGATGTGCGACTGCTTAACTTGCTCTAAAACGCACGGGGTTGTAAAACGCTGCTGTGCTAATTCCTGGGTTTTACTGAAGAATGTTATAACCATTTTTATTATTAAGTTAGGAACAACACTGAATTCACTGAGTTAGGAAACACAGAACCTCGTGATTCGTAGCCGATCATACCAACCATTAATCTAACGAGGCAGTAATTTTTTTTTACAGACTAATTGAAATGAAATTAAAGGGTAAAACAAAAGCAGTAAAATATTTCAACTTAGAATTTAAACTCTGTATAAAGTATATATGTATATTATTCATAAAAAAATATTTAACAGTCTATTAGTAACCATAACACAAGCTACGCTTACTTTGGGGCTAGATGGCGTTGTGGGCATTGTCGTGGTATATTTATAATAAATAAATATTCAAACGTAAATGTTTTTTTTTAACTTGTAAGCTGTATTTTGCTTTACAATTTATTTTATGACTTCATTTTCCCCATTACATTTACTATGAATCATTGGAAACTCCTATCTGAATATTTTATGAATTCTAGTGCTTAAATATATATTTGCTATTTATATATTCTACTCATCATCATCATCATAAAGCAAACAGTCAAAATTTATAGCTTTATTTTTTTGTCTGTTAAACTTTTAATAAAATACAATTCATCAATCTATTCTATGAATGGTATTCAAATATATTATAAGTTAAGGAAACTTAGATCGTAAGATCATAAAATACAATAAACATAACATGATTTTTATAAAAATCTAGTTACTTTTTCAGAGAATATCCTCAAGAATGTCATCTTGATAAAAGGGGAATGAAAGTAGTCTAGCTCAATAAGTAAGTAACTGCAGTTCTCGTCTCATAAGCTTTCCGCTTTTGAAGTCAAGTCTCGTCTTTAGTTGAAAAACCATTTTTAGTTACCCATTTTATTAGACGAAAAAGTTTGAATTGTTGCCAGCCCTTTTCCGAACATCAGGTCAAAGTATTTAGCTTTTCTACAAATTTTGAGTCGAAGAAACTTATTGCAGGCAGAGCGTGTTCATTTATTTGTTGTTTTTTCTGACTACCTCTCTGGCGCGCTGTGAATTTAAGTAGGAGGTCACGGGTTCGATTCCAGGCAAGGAAATTTGGTATTTTAACATTTTTTAATTTTCTCTCTGTCTGGCTTGGGGGAGTTTGGCCGTGGCTGGTTTTAGACGTGACGCTAAGCGATTTACTGTTCCGGTGCGATGTCGCGTAGAAACCTATTAGGGGTATGACTACCATACTTCCGAACTGGTTAACCCACTACCATCTTAGACTGCATCATCAGTTACCACCAGGTGAGATTGCAGTCAAGGGCTAACTTGTATTGTAATTGTTTCATAACTTTTTCTTAGGCGCCGAAAACTCGTGTACGTTTTACTTACTCGTACGTTACGTAGTTACGGAAGCCCCTTGTTATTGAAGTGTTTCATCAAATTCAAATTCAAAATTAATTTATTACATGTAGCCCTAATCTATCGTTAGTACTTTTGAAACGTAAAGTCATCACTTACTATCAGGTGAGATTCAAGGGCTGACTTGTATTGGTGTAAAAAAAGGGTAGGCCAGTGCATTTTGTTTACTGTTTTTAAGTAACTTATAAAATGTTTATAGATTTACCGTCTCATCAATATCATCCCTTCGAATGTAAAACATATTGTCAGAGAAAGATGCTGCTCTTTTGGTACTGATGAAATGATAACCTCTTTTAAAATATGTCTATTGAAAATTAAAAGAAGGTTGAAGAAGAAAACGGATTACTCTTTAATAATACAACAAATTTTGTATGTATTATACATTTCTAACATATCCAAAACGTCAGACAAGTTTTGACAAGTTTAAACAAATTAAACAACGCAGGTGTAATAAGATAAATTGGTAAAGTTTTATATCTTACCGAAACTAGTTGTACAGGCTTAAGAACAAATTATGTACTTAGAAACTTGGGTATTAAAGCATCGTATTTACGCTGCCAAACTCGAGAACTTGTTCCAAACTGAGTAAGTATATGTACTTGTTCTCGGTAAAATGAACGTAATTATTATCTATGCTCTCATCTATGAAGACAGATGAAAATCAGCGACTTATGATACAGGTTTCGTATAAATATGACACAATGAACCGTATTCCCGCTGTTTTTTAACTGTATACGGAGTTAAGTGTTCTTGCCGGTTTCTTCTCGGTAGAGTCTTTAGAACCGGTGGCAGAGACACTTTTATGTTACGTTTCAAAAGTGCCTATTACTTTATAGTTAGCCTGATTATCATCATCATACGATATAAATCTACCACCGACACACTACAAGTGGTTAAGGCTGAGAGTTCTCCATAATGTTCTCAAAAGGTGTGTACAGTCCACCAATCCGCACTGGGCCAGCGTGGTGGGCAACGGCCTTAATCCCTTCTCATTGTAAGAGGAGACCCGTACCCTGCAGTGGGCCGATAATGGGTTGACATGATGATGAAAGTATTTTCAAACTCCACTTAGAAGAAATATCAAAATTATTATTTAATATTAAATAGGTATATATTGAGCAATAAACAATACATCACATCTCGTTAATAGTGTCTCACAGAACAATAGGACTTTAAAACTAGATCTAAACACTGCAGCGTTCCTTATTTAGACGTTGCGTTAACAATTGCTAAGACTGTTAACACAGCATATCCGAATTTCAACATTAACAGCGTCCAGCTCAGTAAAGCTCTCTACCAAAGATCACAAAAAGCAAAGAAATAAAGGTGTCTAGTGCAAAGACCAATATAATAAGAACTTTTTTAAGTTAACATTTATGATTTGGTAAATGCTTGCCTAAAAATGGTAATATCTGATAGAAAGGGTAAATGAGACGTAAGATAGGACGTGCTTATCTAAAAGGTGCCGAAACCCAGGTTCAAACACAAGGCTACAGGAATACTAGGTCAATAAAAAAGAAGGCGCGAAGCGAATGGTGCGAGTTGATGGACCATTGGATATTGACGACGTAGGGATGACAACCCGCTCGGTTTCTGGCTTTGGTTTACTGTTAATAGATTTCTTTATTGGCATGAGCACAAAACTCTTCTATTTTCCAGTTCAGACAAATTCAAATGCGGACTTAACCATTTCATTTTTGGTGCATTCTAGTTTGAGTGGTTTGGTTAACTGTAAAAAAAATCCTTACTGTCATGAACACAAAACTTCACTACTTGCTTCTTTAAAGAACTTAAAATGCGTACCTACTTAACCAGTTTTTTTTCTCTAATTAGAGCGGTTTCTAAGAATTTTACTTTAAGGCCCTTAGATGAATATCTGAGGAGTAGCCTAATTAAAAGGCTTACGAGCAAGAAACTTACATGATAGTAAGTTAAATAATGACTTCTATACCTACCTTCGAAGGCGTCGTTATAACAGCCACATCAAAATCCGCTTATCTATTCTAGGGCTTCAGCTAATACTTAGTACGTCTAATAATAAAATTTATAGAGAAGAATCTACTAAAGGTCCTCTACAAATTACCTAAAGATATTTTATTGATTGCACTAAAATTGTCGTTTATAATATGAAGGTTATATTTTCTTCACTGATATTGTGACTCTCTCGATAAATATTTTATATATTTTATAATATTGATGTATGAGTAAAAACATTCATAGTCATTGTGCGCGTCAATAAAATATTTAAGCATATTTGACTTTAAAACGTGAAATGTCCCAAAAATTACTTAGTCAGATCCAGGAATCGAATCAATGACCTCATAATCCAAAGTAACACCTGCATACAGCTAGACTAGCGAGGTGTATGCGAGTTATCATTATATTTGATATGATAATGCGTCCACTGCTGGACGTGAGGAGTCCCAGCTCCTGTGTCGCTTGTCCACTTAGTCGGGGAACTACCAACGCTACATTTACCGCTACTAGGTCACTATTCCAACATTTTGGGGACACAGTATCCATCGTGAAATGAAGAATAAAAAAGTCATAGCTTAAAACTGGATGGGTAGTGATTCTAGTTAATGTTGATAATCTGCATCCGTTAAATTCTAACAGCAGTGCAGTTCTGAATTTCGACACAGGTATTTACGGAACGGTTAATCGGATAATGGACTTTGTAACTAAAACCGTGGCAAACAGTCTCTATTTAATAGCGGCGGTAAACTTTCCAGCATACGAGAAAACTCGGACGTATATCACATTTTCGTATCATCAGTTTCAAAATGATCTCAGTGCTATGTTACTTAAATAGTATCTTACTTAACAGTAATGTGAAATTTTGATTGTTTGGATCCTCACTCTTACCGTCACAATGCAAAAAAATAAACATTCCCAGAGGAATAACTACTATAAACAGTTTCTATGCGACATCGTACCGTAACGCTTAATTGCTTAGCGGCACGTCTTTGTCGGTAGGGTGGTGACTTGTAATGGCCGAGGCCTCCAACCAGACCATACGAAGGAAAATTGAGAAATTATAAATTCCCTAATTTTCCCTGCCAGGAATAGAACCCTTCAAACCAGCGCTGTGGTTTTAAGGGTTCGATTCACTGCTGCGCACGGAAAGGTCCTCAGAACATTATACTAATATATTAATTTAAACTTAGCATATAGTTAAAGAAGATATACGGCTGAATAACAAAATTGATAATATTACTATTATATTATATCGATACCTAATTATTACTATAATATTATTCGTTTGTCTTTGAAAGTTCCGTGATCAAAGACGAGAGTTGAACCAATTAAGAGTTTACCAAATATGATTGTTTACTTCCCCAAAGACAAACCTAATATTTGTTTAACCTAATTTCAGACTTAGCGAAATCCTATTTTACCTTTAGAGTGACTTTGGGAATTATGGAAATAAGTGATTACGCGTTTCATGTTATAATTTTAATATAAAATGTTTTTTTTTTTATATTTTGAATTTGTCACATAAGATTATTATCAACGTCATCCATTTTGTTACCTGTAACCAAATCAAAACACTTTGTTTTTGTTTGAATGCAAGAGCCTGCCGCATTACTGTAAGCTTAAATACTTCGGAGAGAGAATTGTCAAAAAATTTATCATTTTAAAAACAGCAATAATATTGTGTGGTGGGTGCATTCCAAAATGACAAATTACGAGCAAATTACTTTAAAATTCACTTTTGATATTTTTGTTTTTTACAGATCTAACTAGAAACACTTCTTAGTACTAGATAGCACAAACTCTAGAAAATTGCGCCGTTAATGATTCTGCCATCCGTTTTCCTAAATATTATAAGGTTCGATTAATAAACAGGTAATCGCTGACACATAGGTACCACTAGTTAAGGGTAATAAGGGTTCTCAGTAACATAAATTATTTCTTTCAGTTATTACGTCCTGGTACCGAATTTTAGGCTAGAGCCTAAAATCAGTAACTCAATCTAACGTCAATAAAATAATCAGCTTAAACGGGCTAAATGATTAATGAAATAAGGTAACAATATTGATATAAGCTAACGCAAACCTAACTTTAGTAGATAAATAAAATGAAAGTGTATGATCATCACACTTCACCTATCTACCTATAATATTTTTATCCGAAACTTGGAAATATAACTCTACACTCACATAAGAAAGTAATATAATACGCGTATAACTTTTTAAGACGTTAAGGTGGATACATATTCACCCGTCTTATTTCCACATAAATATTTATGGAACGCCGCAACTTGAACGGTACGCATGGAAATGGGCATTAAAATCGGTTATATACATGGCAGATGATCCAAAAGTCATCCTGTATCCACCTTATCTTTCGACGAGAACGAACTAAAAGAGAAAGAACGAAGTTGCCGCGTTCTAACTTGCAACTAGGGTTGCGACCCACTTAGGAACCTAGTAGATTGTCCTTTTTAGGTACGGAAGTAGAACCCAGTAGTTTTAGTTGTAGCTGTACTACTTTTCGTAACAGAGCTCGTCCGGAGGAGTACTACCGCCATGCTTATACTGCCGCAAAGCAGGATTGCTAATGCCAAGCAGCGTTGCTGCTGTGTCCAGTCTGAAGGGCGTGGTATAATTACTTACGCCTCAGGTCGATGCACACAGGGCGGCACTTTGCAGAATGCATACACTTGAAGTGATGTTGGATGGGTTTTTTAATTTACTATCAGGTGAGCAATCTGATTGGTCCGACAATTATAACTATACAATAATAATAGAACCAAAAGTAACAGCACTTACAATCAGCGCACGATAACTGATAGATGCAAGTGAACTGCGAAAATCGTCAGCTGTTAGCCTATAGATGTTGATTGCTTATTATTTTCTAATGTGACGATGTGATATGCAAAAAGGGTATTCTGAGATATTAGGAAAATTAAGCTTAATTTGCTAAACTCCGCGAAAAACAGGAGAATCAAAAAAAAAAGCATCCTCAAGAGATGTAAACTTTACAATGATTCATCAATTATCACTTAACAATTATTCATTACACCATACAGATTCTCCCGCGTTTCGCGGAGTATGGCAAATTAAGCTTAATGTTTATAATATATCATGGATCTCCGCAAAGTAACGCAAAGTATTTGGTATTCAGAGACAAGCACGGCACGCACTTCTAACGTTTGAGAATTATGAGCGCTTTTAATTTAAGCAATTTAAATAAAAGTTAAATGCTGAAAGAAAACATCGTGAAGAAACCTGTATGCGTGAGAGTTCTCCATACCTTTCTCAAAGGTAGTCTACAAATTCGGGCTTAGTGCGGATACAGCCTAAAGCCTTTTAGTTCTGAAAGGACATCCGTGCCCTATAAGAACAGGTTAGCCATTAATTAACGCACTTTGGAAGCTATATAACTAAAGTTAATATTCATTTTAAAACTATAATAGCATTTTAACTTTTATTTCTAACTCTTCGTGCTAGTTGAAATGTAATTAAAACACTACAATACTATAAAAAATAAAGTACGAGGTGGCAACCCTATTTACAACGCGAAGGTAAAGTTGGAATCGAATTGGATGAATTGAAGTCAGCAAAACTTTCGACATTACCGTGTTTCGAAGATCGATACTCTAACGTCTCTAACGCTAGACAACTTTGTTTTCAAAATAAAATTTATTTCCGAAACAAGGAAATTAAGTTTGAACTATTACACAACTTAAAGGGCCTATGCACACCACGTTTCTTAAGCGCGCCATCGTCGCCAGTTTGTAGCGATACAATCGCGTTACGCACCGAGTCAGACGCAACCTTTGCACATCTGTATAAATTTAAACACGCGTTTGAATCAATACAGACGAGCTTGTGTTGCGATACAAACGCGATGCATACGCGCGTAAGTATCGATATAAACGCTCTTGCATAAAACGTTCTTAAGCAGAACCTCGTCAACAGTAGCCAGATGGCGATGGTTGTAGCCAGATGGCGATGGTTGGTCGCGAGTGACGCGCATTTGGATCGATACACACGCGCGTTAGCATAGCGTTTGTATCGATCCAAACGCACCGGTGCATGTCGTACCGCATCCAGGTGCACCGGTGCCGCGCGTGTGTTTGGATACATACCACAGAAAACTGCACGGGGCTTGAAGCGCGCTGTTGACGTCAACGGTATCCGATCATAAAATTAAATGTTGACATTTGTTTATCGATCGTAAATGATACGAAATATTAATGTGGGTTCAGCTCACGCTTTTATTGTGTATATATATAAAATTTTGTAATGTAAACTGACTTTTACTTGATTTATATGATCATTGATTAGGTACGTTTTGTATTATAGTAATTTTTTATACAATAAAACATGGTATATCCTTATATAGGGTTCCTCCATTGAGACTGAGTAAATATATAAATATAACAGTATAAATAATCCGATACCCCATTTATCACCTAAGGGGTAGATTTCTAATATAATATTGCATAATATGTTACCCCTATTTACGTCGCCAACCTGTTTGATAAAGTTCCATCCAAATGAAGGGCTCAGTTTTTCAATATAAGCATGGCAACCCTAAAATAGAATCAATCATGGTATTCGCGGCAAACGCCTCCAATATTCTAATATCAATAAATTTGCATCGAAATGCTCGTTTCTCAAATAGGCCGTCGGGCGTCGAGTCGAGAGTCAATGCGATGGTACATCTTAAAAAAACGAGGCCATTCACCAAATCGAACCGTCCTAAACATCACCGCCAACACTATTATGCTAAACAGATAACGGTGCGATATCGGTATTGGGTCTGGTCGTTTTGGTAACATTAATTTGTTTATATTAAAAGCTTTCCTTTCCTCCCGACAACCGAAGATATTTTCATTTAAGATTTAGATTTCAGATTTCATTTACCTAGTAGTATATAGTGCGATTGCAGCTTCCTTATTATTTTTGCATGAGATACACACTCTATGCAAATAATAAATGCAAAAGTGTATTTGTTTGTCTGTACTTCCTTTACGCCCTAAACCATCATCTTGATTATTGGCATGGAAAGATAGTAGAAAGAACGAAAAAACTATTTTTTTAATTTTATCACAGGTAAACAAGCGGAACCGTTTTGGGGATATGTACAAAAACGCGGCATTTAATATTATAAGTCGATTTCGGGATATATAATTTTTAACGCTGTGTTTTAAAAGGTACTTGACCAACCAATCAAGTTCACATTCCCTACAACCAACTTAAACTCCACAACACTTAATTAGAAAATTACTAACGAGTAGCTAACACTTGCTTAGAAAATGATTTAAGTGGTAAGAACGAATGAAATGCAGTCTGAAATTAACTCTCAAACCCATACTAATATTATAAATGCGAAAGTTCCAGTCGAACCGCTGAACCGATGAAATGGACGAAATGATGAATTAAAACCTTTATATAGAGTTCCATAAAAATCTACAACGAATATACTACGCGGACAAAGCGGCGGGTTAACTTTAGTGCGGTGTAAAGTCGATGTCGATTCGAGATGAGATGACACCCGGGTTTACGATCTCACGCCCGCAATCCAACTAGATTCCCCGCAGGCAGCAGCGCTGTAGCGTGGATATTGCTTTATTGCGGACAGCCTGTTGGTTGGTTGCCGGACATTTTGATGTTATATTATCTTGTATCACACTCAACACATCTGTGACTTTAGTATGAGACATTTACGCTCGGTATCGTAATGCTATTGCAGTATAGAAGCAATGAAACGTCAGAGTACAGTGTGCCTTATTCTCTTTGCGGTAAAACTTTAGTTCATTCATAATTCTACAGCGCTCCTGTAACGGTCAATAGTATGATTATTATAAGTTATTGTTAGGTAATATGGTGGGCTTATCGGCCATTATGCTATTCTTAAGCAGATATTCTATTAAAATTGATAAATGTATTATTATTATTTATTTTGCCTCAACCAAACGTTTTTACAGTTCGGTTCAACACATTTCACCATATGACAGATTTTTATAGTTTATTCTAACATTCGCTTTTATGAAAGTAATTTTACGAAACTAAACATTACATTCATTATACATTCTCGCGGTGTTTATTTTTTTATTAAATTTCATTAAAAAAAATAAAAAATGTAAAAAATAAACTCATGTTAGTTTTACCGGATACCCACCCTCCACGCTGTCGACAATGTTGTGGGTAGGGTAACTGGTTGGGTATAAGAATTATTTTAGCCAAAATAAAGCCAAATTAAAACATACGACGCAAAAACCATTTAATAAATCATCACAACATTACACAGGTTGTTTCTGATCCGCTAAGGAGTAGGTACTCTTCTTTACATAATTTACTCTATGATTGAAAATAAATGCAAGTGACTGATCGCCCTGTGTATGGACTCCTAATCGCAGCAATTAACATTTTTTTTTAAACCTGTCGTCTTCATACAAAATTCATAATTTTATAGTGACAGTTTGAACAATTTTTGAATCGGTCAGCATACTCGATCACTACTAACTTCAAATTCGAAACTAACCTACCGAGCTGCGTCATTAAATGTAATCCCAAAAATCATCTCATCAAATTCAAAATGTATTTCACTTGTCCATGGTACCTTTATTAATCTCATTGTGTCCAATAATCAAAACTATCCAAATAAACGTGGAATAGCAACGTAATATACCGACATAAAACAAGATAACGCTTCTAAAATTCCAACATGGAATTCCAAATCGATCCAATTCCACAATTGAGTTACATGCTCCCGTCCAGCAGATATTACCGTGACCACGAACTACGGGTATGTACGCTACGCTAATCCTATTTTTGCTAACTCAATTTTACTCGCATATACGTTCTGCTGCAATTCGTAGATATTCGATATTTCATGCTTTTTAATACACCTTCCATATTTAGTTCCATATCTAGGAAACAGTATCTAAACACATTTTGGATGCAACAAAATCCTACGTATCATTAAAGTAAAGTAAGGTCAGTAGTCGATTTTTTCACATTTGGCTATTGGCTGGCATTGGCTGTTACCAAATAAGAAATAACTACAAACTTTACAAGAGAGTGGTTCAAAATTAGATTATTTTATTAAATACCTGTTAAGACTACAATCTATTTGAGAACAACAAAAATGATTTTAGTAAATCAGGCCGCACATCGGACATTAGTACACGCAAATCTTAGCGCCACATAAAATGAAACGCGCCCTAATTATGGCTCCTGTATAATCTGCCTGTAAGCATGCAAACCAAGGATACATTAGTAGCGGGTGCAGTTTGTTGCAAGGTCACAACATTGGCTCAAGAATTGATACTTTTTGTAGCTGTCTATCGTTAAGTAAAGTTAAATTTTTTGCACTAGTGCTTTTCACTTTGTTATAACTGTTATGTTATTATTGTACTAGCGGACCCGCGCGACTACGTCCGCGAATAAGCCGACTTAAAAAAACATTCGTATGTTGTCGCGGACTGTTTTATAGAATTTTAAAGAAACAAAAATTTCGACAATTCCGATATACTTACTACATACTTCCGTCGTTTGGCGTAACGTTTACCGTTCACGCATCGCACGAATCAGAATGTCTCAAAAAGGATATTTTTGCCGTTTTTTCCCGAGATTCCAATATAAATGAATCCTAGCTAGATCGATTTATCGCCCCCGAAACCTCAGTATACTAAACCGAGTATACTAAATTTCATGAAAATCGTTGGAGCCGATTCCGAGATTCCAATTATATAAGATAAGATATTGAGTTCTTAATATTAACTGGAAACTGATGTCTATCTAGCTATCGTTGTATCTAATTCCCTTTAAACAGTCGGCAGCTTGGTTTGCGCAGTAAATTAGCAACTCAAACTTAATTGCGTTTAGCTTGTTTAGTGTTCAGCTAAGCAAATTAGGTTTGGTATGAACGATCCGCAACTGGTTGACCGTAAATATATCACCATTATGGACACTGGTCTTCAATCTTAATGAGAAGAGGATAAGGCCGTAGTCCACCACGCTGGCCCAGTGAGGATTGGTAGACTGCACCTTTGACAACGTTATGGAGAAATCTCAGGCACGCAGGTTTCCTCACGGTGTTTTCCTCCACCGTTAAATCAAGTGATATTAATTGCTTAAAACGCACATAGCTCAGAAAAGTTAAGGAATTCGAACTCAGCCCTCCAAAAGTTAAGTTTAAGTCCTGAAACCCATTCAATACATACCTACCTAATAATTTTATACAGCACACAAGTGAGAAATAAAAAACTAAAATTAATTTAGTAAAAAAACTAGCATTGAAGATTAGACAGCAAATCTCATTAAAATTTATGAGATATTTTCTCATTCCATTGGTTAGCCTAAATTTTAGATCTTACTAATTCAAGCCACCTTTAAAATTTCATTGTCTAATCTAAGACACAATGCAAGAAAATACGAGAGTTCAGAACTATCCAACTAACAATAAAAATATAATATCAAGCAGAAACTTTACTACTCTAAATAGCATTAGCTTGAATAATGAAGAAAACTACTCGACAGCTCTGTAAAATGTTATATCAACGAAACAGCTATTATGTGCCAGTATAAAGTTACAATATTTGCATAATCTCGCACATTGGTGAAACCAAGATATTAATTATAAACAAAGATATTAATTATTTTTCTTTTGAATCCTTATAAATTAAAATAATTCAAAAAGCATGTGACATACCTACTTTAAAATAAACCGTGGCCGTTTAAAGGCAACCGGCATTGCGCAGCGGTGAACGGAGTGCTCATAAGTGTTTAAGCCGGTTCGGTTCCCAGCAGGGGAAATTTGGAAATTTATAAATCCTGAATTTTCTATGGTCTCGTCTGGTAGGATGCTTCGGCCGTAATTAGTTACCACCCTAATGATAAAGCCGTGCCGCTAAGCGAAGAGTGCCGAATAGAGGTATGAGTTTGATATAAATACTCCCGATAGGAAGTAATAAGGTTAGCTACCATCTTAGACTGCATTAGCACTTACCACCAGGTGAGATTGCTGCCAAGGGCTAACTTGTAACGGAATAAAAAAAATCCATTTTCAAGCGTATGCAAATAACGGACAAGTGACACATCATGATCACGGTTGAAGAAAACCACCTACGCCCGTTACACACGATTTGAAATTGCATTTCCTACACGTCAACCCCGATTGACGAGGGGTTTGCTCCACTCGCAAAGTGCGGTGACCATGAAATCCGTCCGTCAAGTTCTAAGAACAAAAAAATTTTAGTAAATAATTTAAAACTATAAAAGTATATAATAATTTAAAACTATAAAGAGCAAAATTTTAAGTAAATAATTTAAAACTATAAAAGTATTTGTTCTCACTGACTGACAGACAATCTAAAGCCCAGACGGCTACACATAGAAAATTCTTAAAGGATCCCGGAGGATACTTAGAAAAGATTTTTTAACACAAACTGTTACGGTTTTAGACAGTGAAAAAACGGTTGCATGAAAACCCGTAAATTTTCAAAAAATATGCATTTATAAATAAGAAACGTATGTTACATAGTCTTAGAATATGTTACTGTAATGGGGTGTTATATATAAGTATAAGTTATTATAGGGTATAAAAGTTTTTATCCAAGATACTTTTAAAAAAAAGATGCTTTTAGTAAAAATTGAATTTTACTAAAACTACAATAATAATAACAATTACTTTTAGGGTCGCATAGTTTGGTTTCACGAGGCAAGCATAGGTACCGCAGGAACATTTCTTACTCTCACGGAATATCAGCAATTGCGGGCATCCGCTAATAGATTTTTCCGTGTCCTGGGCGCCAAATGGTGGCGGAAAAATACAGTTGTGACAGCTCCTCTTTTTCCCGTGGGACTCGTACGAGGCGACTAAATGGTAAATAACGGAGAACGGGCCTCTGTGCTTATACTACCATCTACAGTGATCACCAACCCGTCTGGCCAGCACGTAAGTTATTAGAAACCATCGCGTCTCGAGAAGCCTTTAGTTCAGCAGTGGACTATTTTAAGCTATTGATGTTGATATTCCTCATAATTAAAACGTAGCAATATAAACAAGGAGATACAAACTGGGTGTACCTATTTAATTCCCTTAAAATAGTTGGCAGTTTGGTTTGAGCAGCAAATTTGCAACCCAAACTTAGTGCTTTAAAGTTGTTTAGTCTTCAAGCAGATTAAGTGCTGCCAGGAAAGTTTATATCTTTTGTTTGTATCAAGAACATTACAAAGTTGAAGATATTTTGCATGTAGAAAACTCAGATCTAATATGTGGCAAGAAGCTCCTAAAGAATTCTTATGAAATTAGTAATCCTTAAAAAATATTATTGTTTGAATCAATAACATAGCATCACAATAACATAAGATCATAAGAAACATAATTTGGCATTGGATCATAAGTTGGCTTCCAATATGAAACAGTCAATAACTTTGTTAAAATACTTATTATTTTAACAAAGATTGACAAAAGTCTATCCCACATGTCTCTTTATATACTTGACTCTAAATATTTCATTGGGGGAATAACGTTTTAATCGGAAAAATGGCTCTCAGTATTTCACTTGTTCAATGTTATTCACCTTGCAAATTCGACCCCTCAATTGCCTTTAACGGCATCCACTTCAAGATGTAGACTAGTCACGTATTCGTAAACAGGGATACGATAAAAATAAATTTACAAAAGCAGTTGCCGAGAAACGACCTTCAGTATAAAGAATATGCAAATAATGAACATGTCACACATCATGACCACGGTCGAAGGAACCCAAGACGCCCCAGTCACGCGCCACTTCTCATTGCATTTCCTGCACGTCAACCCCGATCGACGAGGGTTTTTGCCATTCCACGGATATATCCGAGTGTGGATTAACTCGTATCTAACGCCACGGCTTAGAATTTTAATGGGCATTACCGTCATATGGCTGGCGCTGCACGCGATCTAAATTTAAAATGGGGCTGTTAGTGTTTCTGTTGCTACGTCATTAATGAAAGCTACTCAGTCCAAGGATCATATTCAACGTGTAAATGAAAACCGAAATAATGTTTCACAGGCTTTAGAGGTGCATTATGTACTGCCTCTGAGACTTATATGTGAAACAGAAACGCTAATAGTTTTTGAGTAAACCACGGCCATAGTTTTAACTGAAAGAAATCAGCCACAGCATTTATATCACATGCAAAATTAAAATCAAGTGAATACTGTCCCTTCAATAGGTACGTGACGCGTAGTTTAGGTACTATGCGCGTGTTGGTCTTTTATCTTCCATAGGCTTGTCATAGGTAAACACTTAGAAAGTTTTGAATTCGTTTGTTTGGAAAAATGCTTCTTTTGATTTAATATTTTTTCAGGGTGATTCCTTGTGAAATATACTTATGCACCCTTCAACAATATTTCGTAATTCGGTTACACGTTATATACCTATTAGGCTAGTTGAATGAAATATAGCTTGCATCTTTGGAAGGCCAATGGGCGCAGTGGCCCTACTTTCTGTGTCCAAGCTGCGGGATATCTAAAAATCCATAGTAAACGCGGATGAATTCGCAGGCAACATTTAGTAATTCATAAAGGAAGCCACGCACTAAGCGTAAGGTAAGACACTTTCCTGGCCAAGTTTACAAGATAAAATAAGCAAGCACCTACACCTGACGTCAAAACTAAAGGTACGGTGTTATGACTGTCATGTTGCCCGTGCGGACTTCATTTTCTCACTACACCTGCAAACACAACTTCATAATATAATCCCCGTCCGAAATTATTTGTATCACTTCGTTAACCCCGGAGCTATCTTTGTAGTCCAAGAGGTGCACAACTCGCGTAAAGAGATAAAACGTAGAGATTATTAGACTCAGTTTAAATTACACTGTTGAGGCATTCATCAGAGCCCTGTAAAGAATATTCTTAAATTCGTACGGAGCACAGAATTTCTTAAGTATAGTTCAACGGGTACATACCACGATAATATTTTGAATTTGTCGATATTTCGACCCAGTTGCATGGATCGTGGTCACGACGGGAGCACAGAATTTTTTAAGTAAGTAGATACTTCATAGTCAAAGTCCCAAATGAGTGGGTCTTTATATAGTCCGTATAGTTTGGAAATAAAGCTTGACCTGTTTGGTGACGCTGCAAATCATTTGTAAGTTTTTTAAAGATATAAAAACCTTGTAGAAGATTTGGTGCAGACGAAGTTGCGGGGGTGAGCTAGTTTGAAATAAATCAGAAAATATTAAACAAAAGCTTTATAGACTAAGCTATATAGACTTTGCTTAACTGATTATTAGTTCTTAGAAACATTTTTCATTGATTTCACGGAAAGCAACAGCTAGGTAAATTGAAAAACTTTCAAAAAACCACACTTATGTAGAACTCCGAGAATCAACTAATTTCGTGACCGAACGATGACCTTTCGTCGTAATCGATTGAATAATATGTTATTAATAAGAAATAAAAGTTGGTAAGAAACGAATTTAATGCTATATTTTATGCTGACGATTCATTTTTGGACTGAATTGATACAGTTAAGGCCTCCCTCTATAGTTACATGCATTAGAAACCACACTCTTTATGTGCCTAATTAAGCCAGCGGAGTATTTAGAGCCTCCAATTTTCCCTGCCTGCAGCATAATTGAACGTGCTCTGGTTGGCGGATAGAAGAAAGGGTGATCTACCTACATCTCGGCTATGGGTGATTTACGGTTTGCCAGCGATAGTCGTCCGAGTTTATAAAGTTTAACGCCCATTTCCTTGCCAAAACACTTTGATACAAAACCAACTAAAAAAGCGAGAAAACCACGATCGGCGGGCCTCAAGTCTGCTATTTAATTGTATGACAGAATTTATAAATAAAACAATCCGACATTTATCAGAAGGTGGTGAAACAGACCCTTAATATAATTTGCCTTCATACCCACTAGGTTAGCCAATCAATCGTGGGCACCCACTCAATTCAAGTTGTGTTTACTTTTGACTCCGTAACATTTAATTTTAGCAGAATGAATTAATGACTACGAGTAAAAAGCTGGCACAGCTGATCGAAAGCATACCTACTGCAAACAAACTTCGACTATTTCTTGCACACAATACCTAATTTATTAATATTAAATGTTCTATAGTGTTTTTTAATTTAATTTGTATGTTTTGTCGTTGTACGTAAGAATGATGACCGAGGCAATGTAATAGGAGATTTTGGCCCCTGTTTAAACACTTTCTGCAAATCATCCTCCAGCTCTTAGGTGGCTAGAACTTGAGTAAATTTAATAACCGCCTACGGTATGGAGATGCATATATAAGATAGGTGCTAGCACATATTATAAGGTCGTCAAGGTAAGCCGCAACATCTTCTTGACACTTCGAGTTCTAAACTAGCAAGTTTGATATTTGAGGTAGCTGTTACATCAACGCCGCTCGGCTTAACGGTGTTAATATGTTTACGAACTAGTTTTGTGTGAGCTACGCATGCCGCACCATCATGTTTATCTTAAAACTTTAAAGGTATGCTAGTAATGGAGCTGTAAAGTTTGTATTTTTGTTTGTTTGAGCGTGCTAATCTCTTATGATTATGTATAAATTAACATTGCAATATCACCCGAGAGCCTAGTTTGAAACCGGTTTGATTGTTTTAGAATTAACCACGATTTGTATGGAATCGAAATAGCGCCATCTCGTGTCAATAATTTTTCTCGGAAATGTCCTAATACATATTTTAAATCGTAATTAACTGGAACGCGACTAAATAGTTAGAAACGTTCACACTTGGATCTCTCGTGGTAAGCAATGTTGCCGTCTAAACAAGCTTTTATTAAACCCATCCCATCTCAAAATCGAATCTACACGGCATCGCACTAGAACGCTAATGCTCGTTTTCAGTAAATCTATACAAAGAAAACGTTTCATAACTCTTAGTTTATAACAATTGGTGAACGGTTAATGTATGCCTAGGAATCTTCTTAGATTTCGCGTTGCTTATTTAGACATTGCCTTGTTCGGACTAAGTGAAAATGGGCACACGTGCTTTGTCTTGGTCTTCGTCACCTGACCAGACCAGACCAGACCAAAGAAAATTCAGATATTAAAAATTCCCAAATTTAAAATGCTGTATACATACGAATCTATACTGCATTTTAAAGCCTACTCTTTAAAGAAGATTATAGGCTATTTAACTAGCTAGCTATGTATAAAAATATCAAAAGTGACACTACAGTAGAAACATACAAACTTACTTGTATATTAAAGACAAAAGAGGTTCCTTTTTCAAGCCGTGCCCAGCCGTGGCGAATCAGCTATTATTACTTAAATATAGCAAATGTTACTTTTTGACGAAAGCTTTAAGACGACAATAAGTATGACAATAACATGTTGTACGGATGTCATATAATTTTACGCACCATTATATTGAGGTACTTTCAAATTAACGTCCTTCAACCGCGCAACAGCAGTGCGGCACTGTTGAATTGTAGCTATGCAGTAATTATTTTAAATCCTTAATTAGCTTTATGCGGTCGAAATTGATAATATCACTATTATTTATTGTTTTGATTATGAGAACCACTAGTTGTTTATTGGTTAAGCAATTTAAAATTATGTTTTATCATCCTTAATGATGAATTGTTAATTTAATGTTCATCAGGTGCCTTTGACAAGTGGCAGTTGACAGTAGGCTTTGTTCACTCCGCAGTATTCTTTGCAAAAAGTAAAAAAAACTGTGTCGATCTTATTATCTATTCTGATCTGCCTCTTATTTCTATACGTTAACAAGTAATTCTGCTCCAAAAAATATCTCGCGGGCTAGAAAAATATTAAATATTTTAAAGATAACAAATCTTATTTTATAGAAATAACTACCAGATGCCCGCGTGTATTGTGGTTATTTACATATCCCAGAATAACCATTTGTTTTCCTGTGAAAAAAAGTTAACAAAACTCTACGCTAAAAATCTTATTTATCATTTGCTAAGTTACGGCTTGAAGGAAAGACAAACAAACATACTTTAACATTTATAATATTTATAACGGACCAAGCAGATGGCCCCACTTAATGGCAAGTGAAAAATCATCGTGTATCGAGGAATAGTTACAGGGCATGCCAGAATATGTCCTAGAAAGTGCCGCCATGTGTCCATCAACCCGAGGTTTAGGTGCTACGCGCCATGGTGCCTTTAATTTCACTAGCAACCACGCCTTTCAGACCGGAACACTCCGGAAATGCTCCTTCTGCGGCTCAAATTAGCATGGCGGTAAAACTTCCCTGGAAAAGTTCTGTCTTAAAAACCTCTACTACAACAAGATATCATTTATCAAAATAACAACAATTACTAGGCGCGCTGCTGTCGCGCGTTTTGTTTCGGCTAATTTGAACGTACCTTCAGATATGATTGCGCGTTAACTTACCTATGAATGGTCTGCAACATCACCGCTCGAATACCTTGACCTACTAGATAAGATGCTCAGTCCATTATACTGTTTAGACAAACATTCCAATATGTAATCGAAAATCATATAGATTGGTATCGGTAAGGTCAAACCAGTGTCCGAACACGTTGTGTGAACAAGTTTCCTACTAGTCTCATAGTGCCAATCGATCACGCCTGTCTAAAAATTTAAGCAACATCAATATAAAATCGTCACTTTTATGTTTGGGCTAAGAGGTTGGTTGTTTTTTTTTCATAAAAGGTTGCCAGCGTTCTTTGCCGCGTTTACTCCGATTTGTTAAAATTCCGTCGGAATCCTTTGTATTCCTGGGATAAAAAATTAGTACTCTCCGTCCTACCAACTAACTCTATGAGAATAATTAAGTCGATTGATTGCTTAGTTAGGGCGTAAGGTAAGGACAAAACTTTTACAATTATGATATAAGTAGGAAGTATGGACTTCTCTTTTCTGTATAATTTTTTTTGATAAATCCCACATTGCAGTTGCATAGGACATCAATGTACATCAATCATCTCTCTAGGTCTCATTCAATCGCCTACGTTTGCAAACAGTAGGTTGCAAACAGAATTAGAATGATATACCTAGATGATAACCTACGTAACGAAAAACTAAAAACTTAGAAGACATCAAAGAAAATCCACACTAAGTAATTACCTAGCTTCCCTTTTCATATTATCTCTTGGAAGAAGCATAGCGACGTGTGATAATGCGATTGCGAGTCCGCATTACGTGTTACACTAATGACGTCACACTCCATTTACTTCGCGATATTCAACACACATGAGCACGGGCTTGGGTGCCAGAGTCTAGTACAGAAATGTAGGTGAATTCTGATGAAAACATAAATGATAACTTACGGTTTTGTTTAGAATGCTCAATGATGTATGACAATCACCACAGTAGGACAGTATTGGGTAACAAATAAGTTAGTAGTTGAAACGTATCGTGCAGTACGTAAGTTATGCGCAAGTCAATTAATGCCAATTCGTTATATTTTTTTTCGAATATGCTTACGTTTTTCGTTATAAAGATCCAACAAATTCTACATTACTGACATGTAAATTTAACGAAATAAGAACGTTGTTATTTAATAAAAATTAAAAACTCGACCACCGTATCGTTAATCGAGTTTTTGTTAGAAACACTGCACGTTTCTTATTTAAACTCACAAAATCAACGTTAAATACCGGTAAAAAATATTGCTCTTTGGCTAACCGCTTAATTATTTTATCCTTTTCTAAGGAAACAAAATTATATCGGTTACTGGGACCGGCAGGGTGATTACGTATCTCGCGACAGCAATGCGACAGGCGTAAATCTTGCAATCATTGCTGTCAAACGTCACTTTTGTTTATTTATTGTATGGAAAAGTGACGTTTGACAGCAGTGATTGCAAGATTAAGCTCGAGTACTTGACCATGGGGTTCTTCTTATTTTTCTTCTATTCCCGGGTCTGTCTCCGTACTTAGTTGGCCTGAACCGTCCGTTACCGAGTGCTTCATGAAGTATTTATTGCTGAGGAGCCAAGGTGTGCTACACGTTGATCTACCACTCCATGGCATTGAAGCATTACGTGTATCGGTGTTAAGTCTGACTCCATGGATGTTATGCATAGTTACCTGTCTGACCTACTCTAGGGTTATCTGAACTACAAAAGGGCCTGCGGATCCATACGATGCCTCGCAATCATTTGGTAAAAAGGAGAAAAGAAAAAGAGAATTAGATCATGTAGGTCCCGAGCACACTCTCCCTAATATATATTGATGTTGTAAAAGAGAAACTGCTTATTTTCCCCTCTGCTTCTTCTTGGTATAACCTGCCTTGCTAACCGTTGGTGAAGTCACTCCAAAGAGACAAACTTGTCGTTTCAAAGGTGGTTATTAAAATATTAAAGTAGGGCTTTAGATTTTTCCGCAGAAAAATATTTGGATGAAAACTGATAAAACCGTTTTTCAGGTGTTTTATTTTTGTCGCAGGTGTTACCGTTAAAAGCAATTTGAAGAATCAAGAAGAATTCATTTAGTTTGTTTACATACAATATACATTGTAACAAATGTTAGGTTATTTGCCTATACAGCTGAGCAAATAGAATTCCCAAATATTATAAGTTCCCAAATATGAATAAGTTCATACAATTTGATATTTGAACAGCTTTGCCTTATGAAGCACGCTTCACTTTATTAATAACCATCCAATAAATAAAATAGATAATATACGTACTTGTATTTATCTAGGTGATTTTATGTATATCTAATGTTTGATACTTTTTTTATTTCACTAAAAATAGGCTCGCCCATGACTCAAACCTGGTAATGATGCTATTATGATGGTAGAGGACTAACCTATTGGGGTTATGGCAGTTATATAAATCGCGAACTTGACTGTTTCGTACTGGATCGCTAAATCACTGGGCTGCACGACTTAGCTGGTAGGGTGGTAACCAAAGCCAAAGCTTCCTAACAAACCAGATAGGATACAGAAAATATAAATGCCCGAATAACCCTTGCTGGGGTTTAAATTTTGGGTATCCCACTTCTGAGACTACAGCACTCACCACTTGCGCCACTCCCTGGCGAGTCGTCAAAATCTTTACAACAATCAAGTTCCAATAAAAAGTAAAGAATATAAATTAGACTAAACCGTTATTCATAAAAACAAACTTATAATGAGTTGAATAATAGTAAAGTAAAAGGTATTTCAGAAGCAGTTTATTTGCACCGAAGTGATGATGATTCAGATAGATATAGGAATTGCGCAAGCACTTTAGAACTTAAAAACTGGCCATGTAGACTCAAGACTTGCATGGTATAGTTCCGTAGATACATAGGACGATTAAGGACCTAATACCTTGTAAAAATATCGATTATTATATGGAATAAGTTTGTTTTTGCTACTCGGTTCTCTCCATCGATAGAGTTTAACAAGTTGACGGCGTTAAAGCTACTTTTTGACTTTGTTGATCTTATTCTTAGAATAAATTTTATTAGCATTCATCACAGCAAGAAAAATTAACAGTAGCTATTATGTTTAGTCATATAAACAAAAAGAGAGCGTAGCTTTCGATTTCATATAGTCGCGAGAACTGTTAAAAGAATTGCAGTATTAGCTCAGAGTCGCGAAGTTTGCGTTGTCGACTCTTATGCTTTCGAGTCCCGGTGATTATAACTTATATGCAAACATAATCGAGCAGCGTATTGGGTCACTGCTCTAAGCCCCTCCTGCCTAACAGAGGACATCAATAGGCTGACGATGGTGTTGATGATGAGTACAGAGACAAGTCTAGATATTCATCGCCTTCAGGATCAGCACGGATACTTGTTCGACTACGGAACTCTAAAAAAGAGTGATCCAACACAAAGCTTAGAGCAATAATGAGCAAGTGAAGTGAACAGGTGGGATTACCTAACGGCCATTACAATATCGACTCGTGGGAGCGTTGTCTTGAATCATCGCTAATTGTGTTTGTTGAGAGCGCTCGTTTGTCATGCCGTAATTACTTTCGAATTTTTCTTAAACATTTTTATGTTAGGAAATAAGTGATTATCGGAAAAACGAAAAAAAAACTGGCAGAAAATATAAAGGAAACATAAATCTGTATGTTGTTTCTAGCTCCCTGGTACAGAGGTAAGTTCTGTTGCCGCAATCAGAAAATGTATTTATTTATAGTATGTATTATATTTGTAATGATTCCTCTATTTTCTCTGGTCTGGTTTGTTGGAAAGTTACAGCCTTTCGGACAGAAACGGTGACAGCCGAATGATTTAACGTTCCGGTACGATGCCAATTAGAAACCAATTAGGGGTATGCATTTACATATTTACCACCCCAGGCAGCATCATCAATTAGCACCAGGTGAGATTGCAGTCATTGGCTAATCTGTTCTGCAAAAACTAGCAAAACAACCTTAAACTTTCGAAGTTAAACCTGTAAGTTCGTATGTTTGAATACATAAATAGAATTATTATAACAAACACTAGGTACCCACCCAAATACAAGGTATAGATAGGCTTTTGTTTGGAAACTCGTGTGGATTCTTGCAATGCTGAATCTGGAATGGTGTGTAAATGAGATGAACGCCGACGATCAAGCCTCACTTATAATCACAATATTAAGACAAGGAATAAAGACGCATTTTTCGAAATTGGAATGGATGGAATAAAGGAATAAACAAAAGTTATAATATATCCGAAACTAAATTAACATTATAGGCACGTGAAGCTTAGCATCTACTTCTAACATGACACTGGGTGGCATGTTACAAATCCGTACTGGGCCAGCGTGGTGAACTACGGCCTTAACCCCTTCTCATTGTGGAAGGATAATCGTGTCCTGTTCTGGGTCGTTATTGGATTGATTTGACGGCATGTTGTAACCTTTGCTCCTTTCATGCCCTGCGAAATGCTGCTCTGTTTATAGGCGATGGGTTTCCACTTACCATGAGGTGGGCCATTTGCTTGGTCCGTCAATGGTTACTATAAAAAAACCACCACTGTATAAACATAAAGCGTTTACACAAATAATCGACCATCGATTGCATTCAAATGCGGCTGACCGTTTACAACATAACAACAACCCGTATGAAGTTACCGTTCAACGTATGTGCACCTGTGCACTGTATCCGAGACAAATCCAAGAATATGTTATGGATTGCGCAAACTCATTGAATTCTAATCGAAATTACTTGAGCGGATAGGATTGGGAACGACTATGAACAGTTGAAATTGGCTATTATAAATTAGATATTTATGCAAACCTACCAACTAAGAAGCGTGATTTTTTTTTTCATATAGCCGAAATTTTAATTCAACTTAATAGAAAGGAAAAAATACTTTCTCCAACATTTGTAAGTCAAGCCAAGTAAAAATTACTTCGTATAGATATACTTTGTATACGGTTCAATTTTATAGAGTAGGTAGCTTTGAAGTATCTAGTAATTTTCTACATTTTACTTGGCACCGACTTAAAAATGTTGAAGGAAGTATTTATTTCTTGCTATTAATTTGAATTAAAATGTCGGCTAAAAATGTTATGTAGTGTAAATGTATAGTGTGGTAAAAACGTTGTAGAAAATATTTTTTCTTGCGATTTACAAAGTGAAGCTGCATTACAAAGTCGTTCCTTCTTTGTAAAAAAAAATCATAAAGAACTTTCAAAAATATTAGGTTGTATAAAAAAGTATGTCTAACTTTCTAAACACATGTAGATTCCAAAGATATATACAACAAAGATATTAATAAAGATATACAAAGTATCTCAAATTGTGGTTTATCTTCAATTCCCGACAATCACCTACGTAACAAAACATATTTCCAAAACTACGCTACCAACTTGAATTAAAGACTGCAATGTCACTAACATGACAATTCGCCTTTTTGGGAAGAGCTTCAGTGCTGCCATCTTAAGAAAAAATCACATGACATGTCAATGGCTGTTTAGCGGTCTATAGAAACGGATAAGGGATAAGGTTTAATATACTCGTAAGTGCTATACTCCCTAACTTAACGCCCCTTAACATCTTAGTCTGCATCAACAATTACCACCAGGTGAGCTTACAGTCTAGGGCCAACTTGCAGTAGAAAAATAATCATCGCTAAATTAAATTCAGATCTACTGCGCAACCAACCACACAAAACAAAGTTATACAACGGCTATTTCTGACATGATTTTCCCGGAATCGGATCTGAAGTTGTGCACAAGCGCTCCAAGTGCGCAATTATTGGAAGCGATCGGCGAAACCGATTACTCTCATCCGAGGCCATATTGATAATACCGAAACGACGCGCTCCTTACCGTACCGTACGGCATTATTATGCCATATGCGGTCCGCATTGATGTTAATATTCGGACGCCAAACGCCTGGGAATTGTGGCAGGGGTTCTCTATTCGCAGAACGTCTGGAATTTATGGCAATGCAAAACATTGGCTCTAGAAGAAGAGCTAGAATTGATGGATATTTCTTAAAAAAAACTTAAATTTTTACAATGAACACCGCATTGTGCAAAGTTGAGAAGCGAAAATCGAATAATGAATATAACATGCAATACGTCTATGGGGTCTATGTAACATGAAAAGCTCAAAGTTTCATAAAACGACTGTACTCCTTACCGTTCGCCATTATTATGCCGTCAATCAACCATTATTATGCCGTCAATCAATCAAACATCAATGCGGACAGTAGTCCGCATTGATGTTATCGGTCAAACGCCATAGGTCTGGTGTAGGTGAAGTTAGCAGAGCATTTGCCAGCAGATCAAAAATAAAACGGAGTTCTCTTCGCATGCAGCTGAGTTCTAGAGTTCCTGATGATTTTTACGAATAGTTCTGGCGTTTTTACCCCCAAAAAAAGGGTGTCAAAAAATGATCTGCTAACTTCCGATAGCAGATCATTTTCGAGCAAATCAAAATTTGATGCTTGTTCTGGACGCATGCAGCTCAGATCTATAGTTCCTGATACTTTTTAATAATAGTTCTGTCGTAAATACTGAAAAAAAAATACTTAAAGAAAATAACCCTAAACATCCTATCGTACACAAAGACCTTTGAATAAAACATTTTTTAGACCCGTACTCTCTCAAAACTCTTTTCTTTCTCACACATCAGTATATAAACTATAATAAAAAAATATTAAAATTCTTATAAATCAAGTTTCAGAGTCACCACAACAAACATGAAAATTTATTTTCTTAAATAATTACATAAAATAATACAAAACATTTGTTTTTGAAAACCCTACCTATTAAAGGGGTAAGAACTCTTTTGTTTCTGTTGAAGCATCATAACGCCTGAAACATAACATAAAACCAAGCCTCAAACACTGTTATTCGAGACTGCATATCAGACGTCAATATTTTCAATCCAAAAGAATTATATGAGGAATTATTTTTTTGAAAACCCATTAAACCTCACAGCTAAGAACTCTTAAATTTCTGATAGAACGCTACTTACACTATAACACGATAAAAATTCAAGCCTAGAACACACGTACTTTAGACTGCATATCACACTTCAATATTTTAATGTCTAAAAAATTAAATAACAGAAAGTATAATTTTTTTTGGCAACCCTATAGACCCGACAGCCTAGAACTCTTAAAATTCCGATAGATCACTACTAACACTAAAACATAATTGAAATTGAAACCTAGAACACTCGTACTTTAGACTGCATATCACACGTCAATATTTTAATATCGAATAAATTACATAACAGAAAGTTTAATTATTTTTGGCAACCCTATATTTCACACAGCCTAGAACTCTTTAATTTTTGATAAAGCACTACTAACACTAAAACATAATTAAAATTGAAGCCTAGAACACTCGTACTTTAGACTGCATATCACACGTCAATATTTTAATATCGAAAAAATTACATAACAGAAAGTTTAATTATTTTTGGCAACCCTATATTCCACACAGCCTAGAACTCTTCTGTTTCCGATAGAACACTACTAACACTATAACATAATTAAAATTCAAGCCTAGAACACTCGTACTTTAGACTGCATATCACACGTCAATATTTTAATGTCTAAAAAATTTAATAAAAGAAAGTATAATTTTTTTTGGCAACCCTATATTCCACACAGCCTAGAACTCTTCTGTTTCCGATAGAACACTACTAACACTATAACATAATTAAAATTCAAGCCTAGAACACTCGTACTTTAGACTGCATATCACACGTCAATATTTTAATATCGAAAAATTAGATTACTTGATTTGTATTATTTTTAAGAAACCCATCCTACAGCCTAGAACTCTTTAAATTCCAATAGATCACTACTAACACTAAAACATAATTAAAATTGAAGCCTAGAACACTCGTACTTTAGACTGCATATCACACGTCAATATTTTAATGTCTAAAAAATTAAATAACAGAAAGTATAATTTTTTTTGGCAACCCTATAGACCACACAGCCTAGAACTCTTTAATTACTGATAGAACACTTCTTACACTATAACACAATTAAAATTGAAGCCTAGAACACACATACTTTAGACTGCATATCACACGTCAATATTTTAATATCGAAAAAATTACATAACGGAAAGTTTAATTATTTTTGGCAACCCGATATTCCACACAGCCTAGAACTCTTCAGTTTCCGATAGAACACTACTAACACTATAACATAATTAAAATTCAAGCCTAGAACACTCGTACTTTTCTTCGTAATCTAATTTTTCGATATTAAAATATTGACGTGTGATATGCAGTCTAAAGTACGAGTGTTCTAGGCTTGAATTTTAATTATGTTATAGTGTTAGTAGTGTTCTATCGGAAACTGAAGAGTTCTAGGCTGTGTGGAATATCGGGTTGCCAAAAATAATTAAACTTTCCGTTATGTAATTTTTTCGATATTAAAATATTGACGTGTGATATGCAGTCTAAAGTATGTGTGTTCTAGGCTTCAATTTTAATTGTGTTATAGTGTAAGAAGTGTTCTATCAGTAATTAAAGAGTTCTAGGCTGTGTGGTCTATAGGGTTGCCAAAAAAAATTATACTTTCTGTTATTTAATTTTTTAGACATTAAAATATTGACGTGTGATATGCAGTCTAAAGTACGAGTGTTCTAGGCTTCAATTTTAATTATGTTTTAGTGTTAGTAGTGATCTATTGGAATTTAAAGAGTTCTAGGCTGTAGGATGGGTTTCTTAAAAATAATACAAATCAAGTAATCTAATTTTTCGATATTAAAATATTGACGTGTGATATGCAGTCTAAAGTACGAGTGTTCTAGGCTTGAATTTTAATTATGTTATAGTGTTAGTAGTGTTCTATCGGAAACAGAAGAGTTCTAGGCTGTGTGGAATATAGGGTTGCCAAAAAAAATTATACTTTCTTTTATTAAATTTTTTAGACATTAAAATATTGACGTGTGATATGCAGTCCAAAGTACGAGTGTTCTAGGCTTGAATTTTAATTATGTTATAGTGTTAGTAGTGTTCTATCGGAAACAGAAGAGTTCTAGGCTGTGTGGAATATATGGTTGCCAAAAATAATTAAACTTTCTGTTATGTAATTTTTTCGATATTAAAATATTGACGTGTGATATGCAGTCTAAAGTACGAGTGTTCTAGGCTTCAATTTTAATTATGTTTTAGTGTTAGTAGTGCTTTATCAAAAATTAAAGAGTTCTAGGCTGTGTGAAATATAGGGTTGCCAAAAATAATTAAACTTTCTGTTATGTAATTTATTCGATATTAAAATATTGACGTGTGATATGCAGTCTAAAGTACGAGTGTTCTAGGTTTCAATTTCAATTATGTTTTAGTGTTAGTAGTGATCTATCGGAATTTTAAGAGTTCTAGGCTGTCGGGTCTATAGGGTTGCCAAAAAAAATTATACTTTCTGTTATTTAATTTTTTAGACATTAAAATATTGAAGTGTGATATGCAGTCTAAAGTACGTGTGTTCTAGGCTTGAATTTTTATCGTGTTATAGTGTAAGTAGCGTTCTATCAGAAATTTAAGAGTTCTTAGCTGTGAGGTTTAATGGGTTTTCAAAAAAATAATTCCTCATATAATTCTTTTGGATTGAAAATATTGACGTCTGATATGCAGTCTCGAATAACAGTGTTTGAGGCTTGGTTTTATGTTATGTTTCAGGCGTTATGATGCTTCAACAGAAACAAAAGAGTTCTTACCCCTTTAATAGGTAGGGTTTTCAAAAACAAATGTTTTGTATTATTTTATGTAATTATTTAAGAAAATAAATTTTCATGTTTGTTGTGGTGACTCTGAAACTTGATTTATAAGAATTTTAATATTTTTTTATTATAGTTTATATACTGATGTGTGAGAAAGAAAAGAGTTTTGAGAGAGTACGGGTCTAAAAAATGTTTTATTCAAAGGTCTTTGTGTACGATAGGATGTTTAGGGTTATTTTCTTTAAGTATTTTTTTTTCAGTATTTACGACAGAACTATTATTAAAAAGTATCAGGAACTATAGATCTGAGCTGCATGCGTCCAGAACAAGCATCAAATTTTGATTTGCTCGAAAATGATCTGCTATCGGAAGTTAGCAGATCATTTTTTGACACCCTTTTTTTGGGGGTAAAAACGCCAGAACTATTCGTAAAAATCATCAGGAACTCTAGAACTCAGCTGCATGCGAAGAGAACTCCGTTTTATTTTTGATCTGCTGGCAAATGCTCTGCTAACTTCACCTACACATAGGTCTGGGGATCGTGGCAGCTGTTTTCTCTTCGCCACCAGTCAAATTATAAAATGGCAAAAAAGAGATATTGAACAAGCTAGTATTGAATAAGGTTAAATTAGAAAATTTAAGATCGTATAACTAAATACCTAAATACATACGCCTTTTGTATTCTACTCTCTACTTTTTTGTGTTTCTCTCTATTCGTCCTTTATTTTCCTAACTGTGTAGTGGTTTACAAATAAAGAGTTTAAATAAATAAATAAAATAAACATAATCCAGTACGAAAGCAGACCGAAAGTGTGAATTTTCAAATAGTTAACATGTCACATACAATACCGCCCCAGGGTCCCGGTATAATGTATGACATGCTCAAAGTTCCATGAAACGACGCGCTCCTTACCGAATGCCATTATTATGCCACATGCGGTCCGCATTGATGTTATTGGTCGGACGCCAAACGCCTGGGGATTGTGGCAGGAGCTCTCTGTTCGCAGAACGTGTGAAATTTATAGACTCGCAATTTGCAGCGTACATATAGTGACAGCGGTTACAGATAATCGAACCTAACTACCAGCGGTGACACAAATGGGGAATTCAAATGGGGTTGGAATGGGTAGAGAATAGAAAATTAGATGGAATTCGATAAAACGGGCAAACGGGAGTGAGAATTTAACACGGTTATGTAGATATAACCTAATGACTTATACCAAGTGTTGGTTTAGTGATTAGGGTGTTCAATTGCGGATTCCAATATCTAGGGTCAGATTATAGAGGTACTAGTGGATGTCAGCAACTTTAGTAAAATCCAGAGATTTAAAAAAAAAATCCGGCCGAGCACAGTATAGATAGTTCTTCTCGTCAATGAAAGTAACAGAAAAAATTTGGAATAGAAAAAATTTCTGAAAATAGCATCCTCTATTAAGAGTAATATTTAAAAATCCTTTCTTGGTGCATCTGGAGCAATGCCAGATTAGGGAAATTTACCTTTGTCCTTGTCACCAGAGCCTCTAGCACATGATATTTCTTTGAAACCCTTCAATCCTAATTAAAGCAGCAATGTAAGTTTAAACTGTTAATCCTCGCTTAAAGTATTTTGTCCGTAGGGTGGCTACTAGCCACGATCGAAGTCACCTGCCACCTTTTGTCGTGCTTCAGCGCTGTGTAAGCGTTGAAAGTGAAGCTGTATATCTAGAGCGAGAAACTGCAGTTAAACGTAGAAATTCTCACGTCCGCATCGTAACAATATCGTCGGTAGCTAACCAACTTGACCGTGTTCTACACACCGCAGTGTATCAGTGGCTATTATATCACGTAGTCACGGCTGCTATATTGCTGTAAAGCTTAAGTTTACACTATTGACTTATATTCTGGCCTCTTAAGGTTATCGCACACATACAAACTCGAAAACGGATAAGCATCGTCTAATTTGAGGCGTACAATATTATTTGAATAAAAATCTCGTACAAATACGTTCTATATTCTAAAGCAAAAAAAAAAAAGCCAATAATTACAAAGATTACTTTTAAGTCACTACGAAATTTCTTCATATTCATTATTATATTAACGGTTATCAATTAAATGCTTATAAATACCGAGGTAAGTTTAATCAGCAATTAAAATCTTGAGCGAAATAAAACAAAAACATAATAAATGGGATTACTTAAGAGATACCCAAATTTATGTTTTTGCATACAAAATAAAACAAGAATAACTATAAAAACTTTTCGCCAGTGTAATGTTACTTCGAACTACGACACACCACAGTGTATTTTGTGCCAAATATGTGGCCCCTGAATAATTTAATACGTAATTCCAAGGCAAAGGTTTCGTAAGGGTTAACGTATTCTTTCCAAAATGGGCTCAAAATAGGATAATCGTGTTTTTATAACATAATTTCATGTCTTATAATTTGCATATTTAAATTTCCGAATAATTAGTGAAACTTAAACCGCAAGGAGTTTTCACTGTCATACCGTTCTCTCCGGAAAAATATTCTAATCCCAGATTATTGGCCTACATTAGTAATATATTTCAATTCTGCTGACTTAGCGAACATACAAACATCTTCCCTAACATTCGTTAATTTTCCTTTAAATTTTTATACAAATGTGATGCTTTGCTGTGGTTTAAATATTGTCCATAAAATCATTATTTTAAATCATTTTCCTGAAGGTACCTAAATGAATTAAAACTCCATCTTCCCCAAAAGTGTTTTTGTCTGTCTCCAAGATTTAAGATACATGTACGAGTATACAAAAATCCATCCATCTATGCCCGGGTTTACTATACCATGATTGGTATAGTAAATCCGTGCATAGATAACCTACTCCATTTTTTTTAATCCTGGGAGAACGTATCCAGGTTTTTTTACGGGATAAAACGTATACTGTAACAATTTCCAGGACGCAAGCTATATATTATGTGCCAAATTCCATCAAGAGCGGTCCAGCGGTTACACTGAATGTTACCAACGTTCAGTTCAACCACTGCAAACAATAGGTACACTAACAATCAAACATTTATGGATAACGGGATACGTAGGTCACTCAATACATTTAGAGATAGAGAAAAAGTATTCAACATGACAGAGATGCGTTCCATTTTTAAACTTCGAGCATCTCAAAACTTGTTGACGTAGATAACATTAGGTACATCTTAATGTTACATTAATCACATTGTTCGATACTCAAAAATAAGTTCGATTGCAAATCTGTAAATTTTTTACTTAGAATTTTAGATTATATGTAATTTGAACAGGACACGCGGTCCTTTATCTTGCTCACCCAACCTTTTACCACCCATCTGCATAAGTCGTTAGTCCATCGTCCTGAAAACCTTTCATCTCATCTTTATTACTATATAAGCAGTAAATGGATAATCAATAAATCGATATCAACCTTCAACGGAAATACTTAGTAAGTCAATGTTAAAAGGCAACCTTTTAACATAACATGTGGTTATTAATCTGATACGAATCATCAATCGTTAACGCATCTACGTTCATTTGAAATGATTAAGCCGACCCATCTATAGGGTGTCCATTGGTTCGATTTATTTAATTCATATTATCTAAGGTTTCCAAAACTATACTATCACTTTTTAATTTTTTTTACACGACTGCATAAAAATTGTGTGTAATGTTTTTAGGCCCGAACTTATTTAGATGTATGATATATCGGAATCCTTACATCATATTCAAATCCAAAATCCGTAGGATTTGGCAGTCGTGTACGTAATATATATATATTTTTTTTTCATATTGTAACTATTAGGTTTTTTGGATTATTCAAATAATGCAAGATTGTTTCACCATCATCATCATCTTTAGTTCAGCGGTAAGAAGATACTACCTTTAGTTTAACTGATATGTTCTACTATAGTATTCATCAGATGAACTTGTATCTATCAAAATCATTAAGTATTAATGACGTAAAAGTCGTTATTATCAATTTGTTAACAAATCCTCATATGGTTGTAGAATCTGAATTCTTTCTTTCTTTTCCGAACTACTTAAATATTAGATTCAGTCATTTAAAATAAGTTCCGAAGATTTATTCATAACGTTATATAAATCTGTCAATAAAGGACCTTGGTCATGATAATAATCTCCCGCACGGAGCAGCATGGTGGGTTTGAGCTCTGCATCGTCTCTTCTATAAAACGTCCTGACTTATCCTGTATTTGACCAGTAGGACATTAATTGGGTTTGTGTATTTCTTTGACATTAAAAGTTCAAGATTACGAATTATGTGTTTCTTATCAGCTTAAGTGGACATTCCTTAATTAATGGATTTGATGCGTGTATTTTAAATGTTAATTGCCTTTATCGAAACTTAGTTAAATGTATTTAACATGCGTAAAAGGTTTTTTTACATATTTGTCAGATATTGTCCCATAATATTAAATGCTTACATGACTGAGTTGCATTCCACATTTAGCAAAAACGACATAAAATTTGGAATTTTGAGTGAATGTTCTTTGAGCACCGCAGAAGTGCAGAATCCTTTAGAACTTTAATCAATACTTTCATAGTATGAAAGGATTTTTTAAAGTTCGTAGAAAGCAAGTTTGTATCATGGAAGTCTTTCATTTTTCAAGCTATATCCCTGAAACTCGGGATTTAGGCTTTTGATTAAAAACAAGAAATACGCATGTATTTCGCAGTTATTGAAAATACTAGATGTGCCCTGCGGCTTTGCCACCGTAAATTACGGGACTCACCGTACTGCTAAATAGTCTACACCTGCCTCAATAAATCCAAACGTAATGTTTTTTCAATCGCACTGGGAATGCCAAATACGCAAACCAGTATATCTTTGAACGATATAATTGGTGGAAAAAAGAGAATCGAATAATAACTTATGACAAAAACAATATATATGAACCTATGCAACAAAAAGAAGAAAAAAATATAGTGGTTAATTATTATTAGTAGGTACAATAAAAATAAGTAAGAAAAATATGTTGGTAATTAGATGTATAATGTAAAATTAGTGTATCAATAAGCATGATAGATAAGAATGTACACAGAATGACTAATCTGCACATCAATGTAGATGAGAATACACAAAACAGAGCAAATACAATAACTGAGCTAAATAGTAAGTACGGACCTAAAACAGGCTTGGACCGATCATGTCGGGGGATAAAAATAATAAACCCATTAAAAAAAACCTATGATATTAAGTACAGATAGTATTATAACATTTTAAAACAAACGGCTAAGGGGCGGGTTAATAACATATATGTTTGCTTTAATCAACTACAATTTGAAACCTTCAATCTCGTAAACATTGGCATTCGCAAATGACCGGCCCGGAGATCTATTCCTGTTTTGCCTTATTTAAAATACTTTTGATTCCCTATAACAAATGACTGCAAACAATTTGTGGCATAACAGCAACACTACATAGCAATAACGCTGCGTAAGCAAAGTTGACCCAAGTCAGTGAATGGATGGGTGTCATCTTTGGAAATAAGAGTGATAATTTGGTATCCATCAGTCTTAGCTCGTATCACTGACAACGAATAGTAATCGTTGAAGGAAGAATCGAAATCACATTATCGTAATCTAACATTTGTTATTCAGTCCTAGCACTGAAGTCCTCATAAATGTGGAAACTTTTTACGTATTCAGTATTATTAAGCCATTAGTGAGGGGTTTGCTGCTGTCCGCTGAAGAGTTGTGTCCTCCTTTCTCCAATCATATTAATAAGATCTTTACGAACTTTGGGCAAAACTAAACTGATACTACAACCTATCTCGTAATAAAATAATTATTTAAATCGGTAAACATTTGATAGAGTTACGGTGTAAAATTGTCAAACACTTTCATCCCCTCTCCCAAAGGAACTGAACTGGATTTCGGGATAAAAATTATCCTAGGTCCTACCTTGTAGTATGCTTAAAACATATGAAGTTTCATTTGAACTCATTCAGTACTTTCAACGTTTTGCGCGGCCCAGATACAGACAGACAGACACGAAAAAAATTTTATGTTACTTGTTCAATTCAAGAATTTTATAAAATATACAGTAATATTATTAGTTTCAAATGTACACTTTTAAAA
The DNA here is from genome assembly GCF_905163445.1 of Pararge aegeria. Classification (NCBI taxonomy): domain Eukaryota; kingdom Metazoa; phylum Arthropoda; class Insecta; order Lepidoptera; family Nymphalidae; genus Pararge; species Pararge aegeria. The sequence continues at coordinate 13,003,697 of NC_053192.1, forward strand.
GTACCAAAAAGTGTACATTTGGAATTAACATTCTAAATATCATCCAGTCAACTATATCTGTTTAGAGATCTTGAGTTTTCGCAACAGCTTTTGTAGTTGTTTTAAATGTTAAAATTTTAATGATGTTATTATCCATTTCGGCGCAATTCTTTGTTATATATTTTAAATACATGTATTCTGAATTACAATGCGCTCATTAGTCTTATATCACATTAGAAGTTGATTCTCAAACATAGTTGTCGCAGAAGAGCAATAGATTATATCACAATCATCCTGTTGTGTTATATTAGTGTTTGCTGACGCCTCATTTTATTTTTAACTACTTTCGGGATTTTTGTAGTACGATAGTAGTACGAAACAGGTCTAATACCGCCATTAATTAATACTCAGACCAGCGCTCGATTTTAAAGGCAAGTCAAAGTCAAAGTCATTGTCGAATATTTCTTTATTCAAGTAGGCCCATAGGTGGCACTTTGGATGCGAATTACATTACATGAGAATTACACGCTAGTGAGATGATGGCGATACCCATATAACCATAAACTAAAGCTACGAGGGTTCCAAACGAGTCCTGGTCTAAGAAGAAGCCCACAACAAACTTATCCGGGTGTTTTTTTTTTGTTATCACCATCTCACATTGTAATAATGAGAGCAATAATTCACTCCCAAGCTTTTTATCGATTACGTAGTCCTTAATACTATAATATGACATAGAGATGGCATACTGTTGAATATTTCTTTATTCAAGTAGGAACAGATGGCACGGTTGATGCGTGCCATCGACACGTACATTACATGTTCGCAGCAAAACAGCGTAAGAAGCCCAACTAAAATGATTGCTAAAAAGTTTAGATTGGCAGACTTATTAATTGGGTTTCATATACGGCTGATTCAATAATACTTAACAGTTTCTTCATACTTTCTTAAAAAAAATAAAATTCTAAATACTAAAGGTATAATGGCGGTATTAAGCTAAATTCTCACCTTAATTTAAAATGACTAATCGACGAAGTAAGGTAGCAGAATTAGATATACCATCAGTAGAACTCTGGTCAGTAAGTAATTGATGCAATATAAAAACACGAAGCCAACTAGGCTAATTCTAGCTCTAATAAAGTAACACACTGGCAATACAAGTGTTACAAGAAAAAAAACCAAATGCCTTTGTTGGATAACAGCATTTCGTTGACTTCAACTCGTATTCAACATAGTTACAATTGAATTTCTTACGTAAGTATTGGCATTAAAATGATAACATAAAGAATGCATGATGAATGAATGAATGCATTACGCTGCATACTTTCATAACAAATGTTAATGCAAGTTTACAGCATAAATAAGTAATAGTTTTTTGAAGTGAAAACTTCTTTAGCGGCGTTGAGCACTTTTTCTGTAATGGGTATAAAATCTTAAACTCGCGTTAGGACACGTGACCTGATCGAAAAAGCGTAAGACGGATGGAGAGTAGACAGCTATCCCCTCTCTACGGCGCGGCGAAAATGTATGCCTGGGCCTACTGTTTCGTTTAGGCAGCGCAGGGCGCTTAAAAGTGTTATAAAATATATATATATTAATATTAATCTTTTTAAGTTGTTAAAAAGATTAGTCATTCGGTTAATAGGTGAGAATTGTCCTAGGTTAGTATTGGAAAATTTAGGAGGAAAAAAAATTAATTTAATGAACAACTAATTGGTATTTTTAATTTGTGCAAAATTATTCCCTAACCATTCCAAAATATCAAACATGCTCAACGTTAATTAATAATCAAGTTTTCACTTCTGCCGGCACTCCCGGAGTGCAACCCGTCTTTTTTTTTTTTTTCTCAGTATTTATTCAAGCAGGCCCATAGGTGGCACTTTTAATGCGTACATTAATTACATGAGAATCACACGGTAGATGATAGATGATGGCGATACCCATATTCGTAAACTTAAAACTCTATATAGCTACGAGGGTTTCAAACGCGTCCTGGTCTAAGAAGAAGCCCACAACAAACTTAGCCGGGTGTTTTTTTTGTTATCACCATCTGACATTGTATTTTAAAATTATTAGAAGAGCAACCTGGTTAGAACAATAATTCACACCAAAGCTTTTTTATCGATAACGTAGTCCTTTATAATATAACATGACTTTTCTTTAAGCTTTCGTTTAATACAAACTTTGAAGTTTTCAAGAGACATCTCCAAGATGTCATTGGGTAGTTTATTGTAGAATTGTATGCAATTTCCTTTTAAGTAATTATGAATTTGATGTAATTCAGTTGAACCTAGTAAATCGCAATTGCAATACTTTGTTTGTAAGTTTATTCTGACTTCTAATGTTTAAATTATTACAGTCAAATCTTTTTATGGGCATACATTACATTTTCAAATATGTACTGACTACACACAATTTGAAACCTTCAATCTCGTAAACATTGGCATTCGCAAATGACCGGCCCGGAGAACTATTCCTGTTTTGCCTTATTTAAAATACTTTTAATTCCCTATAACAAATGACTGCAAACAATTTGTGGCATAACAGCAACACTACATAGCAATAACGCTGCGTAAGCAAAGTTAACCCAAGTCAGTAAATGGATGGGTGTCATCTTTGGAAATAAGAGTGATAATTTGGTATCCATCAGTCTTAGCTCGTATCACTGACAACGAATAGTAATCGTTGAAGGAAGAATCGAAATCACATTATCATTTATGTTATTTATTTAGTTCATTCACACTGTCATAATTTTAAAATCTTAATTAATAATTCTATGTGTACGAATTAGGCGTTACATTGCGGAACTGCACTTCCTACACTCATTTCCCTTGGACACCTTAGATCATCCTCCCTTTCAGATATTGCCTTTACAATAGCTAAGAATAACAATAATTGTGTGTGGTGTGGTGTAAGATGAAGGAGTAGCAGGAATAATAAATTGCACTGAAAAACCTGGTTTTCGCGGATTTTAGCGAATTTATCTTAATATCCGCTGTTAATAATACAACAGTAATAAACTGAGGATATGACGGCCAATTGGCGTAGTGGGCAGCGACCCTGCTTTCTGAGTCGAAGGCCGTGGGTTCGATTCCTACAACTGGACAATATTTGTGTGATGAACATAAATGTTTTTCAGTGTCTGGGTGTTTATCTATATAATATAAGTATTTATGTATATTATTCATTAAAAATATTCATCAGTTATCTTAGAACCCATAACACAAGCTACGCTTACTTTGGGACTAGATGGCGATGTGTGTATAGTATATTTATTTATTTATTATTTATTTACTGAGGATATGTATCAAACCATTTCAAATATTTGCAATAGGGAAATCCGTTAAAACGACGGCCTTAAGTGAACACGACGGTAAGCAGGTGTAAGCCCAAGCAAATCTTAATCAAGGAATACTCACACCAAATTGAATAGCATTAGCTGCAAATAGCCCGGCGTGGAATGGGAACAATGCTGGTATTCAGAGTTCCAATTAGAACCTAACTCCACTCAAGTTTCCGAGAGGGGAATTTGTATTGTATTGTGCGTATTAGAATTTCATATTGTTTTATAAATTATTTATAATTAAAATATAAATTCTTATTAAAAAGTTACATTCTTTGTCAACTGTTTAACTAGAGACACGAACAGTATATCTAGTTTTTAGTAGTAGCTTTATTTATTTATTCACACCAGCAATTATTTGTAAATAAATTCATAAAAAAAAAAATTATGTGTTCAAATTCTGTCTAGTGCCTTTACAAATTCTGTCTAGAGCATTATCGTTGTTATCTCAGGTCACAATTAAAAAAACAAAAAATGAAAATTTAAATAAGTATTTAACTATAGATTATTAAATTCAAATTAAAATTTATAATTAAGATTATTTATATTTAATTTACATACAATTTTCTTCCTAAAACTTTCTAGGGTATCGTGAAACATATCAATGTCAGGGTCGGCCAGCTTTTTGTAACAGAGCTCGTCCAAGGACGAAGGTACTACCGCAGAGCATTTCTGTGTTCCGGTCTGAAGGGCGTGGTTGCCGGTGTTATTAAAGGCATATGACGCTTAGGAATAAGCGGTGTTAGTCTAGGCTAGAGAACTTTGGCCTCCCTTTCGAGGGGACCGAGTTCTAATCTCGGCACTCAATCAATCGTGTGAAGTCTATCAATACGCACATGGCCAGCGTGGTTGAGTCCGGCCTAAAACTTTCTCATGCCGAAAGGAGACTCGTGCTTTGTAGTGGGCCGGTAATAAGTTGATAATAATGATGATTTTATAAATTTAAAAAGCATATTAAATTTTTTGGAACCGACAGGATTTGAACCTGCGACTCTCTGGCAATCGCGGCCTGAGCGCTTTTTCCTATTAAGCTAGGGCTCCTACCATCGATGCCGAAATAAGTATATGCCTTCTTACATCAGTCTTGTAGCGACTGTAGCGTCATCTAGTAGGAACGCTGCAGTTTCGATCTACGTTTTCAAAGGGCCATATTACAATGAGACACGTTTGAAACACGAGATGACACATTGCTTTTTTATAATTTTATTTATAAAATTTTTTCACGAACTGACAGGATTTTTACGTGCGACTCTCTGGGAATCGCGGTCTGAGATTGCCAGATGTTCCGAAAAATTTATATATGCTTTTTAAATTTATAAAATTGATAATTTCTCCAAGTGTAGGTAAAAACACTAATAAAAAATATAAAATAATAATGGTGATGACGAGCATTAGCACCTACGCCTGAGTTTGATAGACACAGATCGGCACTGCCTGCTTAAGGTTAGTAGTCCATTAAAAGCCGCACAAAGGTAGGTAATGAATTAAGCAAAAAAAGTAACACGATAATATCTAAATAAACTAAATTCACAATGATTAGTGATAATCTTATAAGTACACTATATTATTATATTTAAAAACTTTTTTTTATCTAAATTTTAGACAACAGTGGTCCAGTAATATTCTCTATTTCTCCGTGGATTTCGCATATTCCTCCTGGCATTTGTAAAGTGCTTAATATTTTAGTAAAATATGCACAGTCCAGTCACCAAAAATAATAATTTCACGTAGAATTGTAGTTGAAATCTGTGGTACCAAATAATTTCTCGGCACACCAGTTCCGCGCAAAACCCTCTCCCGACATTGGAACAGGTCCAAGTTTCACTCGTAATTTCACTCACTAAAATCTATAAATCCATTTATTATACTCACTCGGCACGGCACGTAAGAAATTTCGTTATCTGCCGCCTTACACGGCCATTTTAAATTTAAATCCCTTACCTACTTGAAATTCGAGCAAGTTTTTACTACTTCTCGTATATTTGTAATTCGTACCTGTAACAAAATAAATAAATAATTGTTAAATTGTAGGTAAAAATAGCCACTGGGCAAACGTTACAAGAAATACTAAAAACTGGCATGTTTTAGTCATCGAATAGAATAAAACTCTTTTGACGCAATTTGGAGCGCTGTGATCATATGAGAGGAGTTCCCTGGTTCGATCCTGGCAGGGACGATTTGGGAATTTATAATTTCCGTCTGTCAGTCTTTGATCTGCCCCGGTGTGAGGCTTCGGCCGTGGCTAGTTACATCCTTACTGACCAAGAATTAAGTGTTTCAATACCGTGCAACTAGAAACAGATAATAAGCGCTAAATTTGTAGTGGAATAAAAAAAAACACACATCAAAGCAGTACTTCGTTTCTAATGCTCAACAGTTTTCAAAATACACGAATCAATAACAATCTCTTCCACTTTCTGTTGGCTTTAAAAAAATCTTGATCTATAAAGCCAGTGACTTTGAATGTCCCAGTAAGCGCGTAAACCCATAAACGAATACAAATTGAAATTAATTTATTTGAAGGCGTAGTGTGAAATCACTTTGATCTCAACTATTCAAACGTTTATGCGAAGCTGATGTTTTGACGTCTCGTAATAGTTCTTTGTTATAACATTTACGTCTCAGACGTTGGCAATTTAAGTCTCCGTTCTCGAAAAAAAAATTCCAGAACGCAAAGCCTGACCTTTAAATAGGTCATACCCTGAATGCGAACTAAGATGGGATTTCTCTTAAATATGGGATATATTTCAAGGGGTATTTATTGTCATGGGGATGCCAATTTGTATGGGGTTTCTGCTAATATCGCACTTAAAGCCATGAAACATGTTCCTAATGTCAAATAATAGTTATAAAAAGTTCTTTTTTTGGGTTATTAGCAGGATTAAAATTGGAGGGCTATTTTATATGGGAGTACAAAATGCTGGAGGGGCCTTTATTTTTAGCCTGTGACAATATCTTAGTCTTATATCAATACCCTATTTGGCATACATTATATACACAGTATCTTATTTTTCATCAATAACCTATAACACTCCACTGCTGAACTAAAGGCCTCTCCGAGCAGGAGAATTTACACACAATCACCACGCTGCGGCAGACGGATTGGTGATCGCAGTAGATGGTAGTGATAAGACGGAAGATGCTTCTGCTCGATCTCCGTTATATTCCCTTAGTCACTTCATATAACAACCACAGAAAGAGGACTATAACAATTGTCACTAACCCAGTGACAATTATTTATTGGTCTGCCGTCACCACACGGCACAATCTTAGTGCCATAGAATACCGGAGATAACAGGTGAACTCGAGGGTGCCAGCTTGGACGTAATAAACATCGAAGGCAATATACTCAATAGATTTTTGAAGCTTATTATCTGAAGCAGCTAACGTGCTGACGGCTCCTGATTATTATTTCTCAAACTACGGCTAATAGACGTTAGCAATTAACTCGCAGTTCTCGAAAATTCGTTTCGGAGTAATAAAAACATTCACTTTAATTACTATTGTTTTTATGAGGCTATGTACCAACTGTGTGCGAAGTGTGAACTGTAAAGGCTTCGTGACGAAAGTGAAAATGAAAATCAGTCGATCGGCCAATAAAAGGTTCAACAACAGAATCATTCAAACTGATAGTGTTCCAGACACTTCGCAAATACTTCTACTGCAGAGATATAAAATATCTGTGTTTAATTTTTTTAAAGTGTAAACACTATTTTAGGTACTATGTATCCATTGCACACAATGTAAATAAAACGGTATATTAAAAAACACAAATTGAATAATTTTACTACTGGCCAACGCTAATCACACAAGAACTTGTTTGGTGATTCTACCTTTTGTAATGTAAAAAAATTCATTTCCAAGTGAGCAGAACAAGTAGACTTAAAAGATCTTGTATAAAATGTAATTTACCTTGTTGATCTAGTGGTTAGTAAGTTCCACTTCAAATCACGAGGGTTGGATTTCAGGTCAGATCAATAATTGTTAAGTACTGGATTTTTCTGTTATGTTATCAATACAAGCACGGAGCTATGACGTGGACGTATTCACTCCGTGCCTTGGAGAATTCGTAAAGCCGATAATATTTATCAGTTTTTAATGTGATAGGCACTAATATTTAAAAGCCAACTTATCTGCATTGAAGTCGCATTGTAGGTCTATATCCTAAAACCCGTTCTCCCATGAGAGGAAACCTAATCCCAGCAGTGGGATTAGTAAACAACGAAAAATTGGCAGATGAATACCAATGGGCAGGATATAATATTATAAGTAATGCAATCACATTGAAATCGAGAGAAAATCAAATTTTGAGAAATATGGTAAGAAAATAACTCACAAAGTCTCATAACCTTCACTACACCACAGCTAACTATCATCTCGGCTCATCGTGGGTAAAAATATTGTCCGAAAAGGAACTTCAAATCGTTTTGCTTAACAAACTGTACACGGGATATGTTTATCTCTTCACGCCCACTAGCTTTGATAATGCTCGGGCTAAATTACAGTTGCCACAGCATTACGCTGGTGCGGTAACAAAATGATCCCTGCCCGATGCTTCGCTTTATATCTGACTTCCTTGGGGAATCACTCAAAATATAACACAAACTTAACTTTTAACATTAAATGCATAAAATACATTTACAAATAACAGCGTTTAACTAAGTGCAAAGAAAGCTTGTACAAAATTATTTTAAATTTTTGGTAAATCGATTACGAACCGATACGTATATGTAAATAATACATAATACCAAAATGTATGAACACCTCCAACTTATTATACAAAATGGTGGAGGCCTGGTCGCAGAAGAATATCGTGATTGAATTCAAGCCAGGAGGTACTTGTGGAGGAGCACCAAATGATGGTTTAGAGCAGTGTTTTCCGAAGTCAAAATTACCCTTATGAATGCGTGTCTTCGAATCGATGCGAATCTTCCCAAACAGACAACCAGGGCGCTATGAAGAAAAATGCTTAGTCAAAGTATTCCAGACGTAGTAGTTCACTTAAGCCTAAAAGTTCAAACCGCGATCCTTAGCCATAAGCTTGCGTGATGCAGCATAAAGCAACCCTTTCTTAATAATTAGCAAATACGCTCATTAAAGTTTAAATTCTAAGTGCTACCAATAAGTTTGGACAGATTTTAGTTTCGTATATGGGTAAGGTGAAGAAAGCGGTGAAGCGGTGATAGTGGGCGGGAGCTCGACTTCCCTTTCGGGGGGCCGAGTTCGAATCCCAGCACGCAACTCTAACTTTTCTTAGTTATGTGCGTTATATGTTATCAAAATATCACTTGCTTAAACCGTGAACGGAAACATCGTGAGGAAACCAGCATGCCTGAAAGTTCTACATAGTGTTCTCAATCTCTATTTGCACTAGGGCAGCGTGGTGGACTGTGGCCTTAACCCCTCGTATTGTGGGGGGAGACCCGTGCTCTGTAGTGAGCACGGGAGAGAGTTTAGAAATATTTTTCACTGGTAGTTTTGAGAAACAAACAATTAAAAAGTACATACAAATTGAGAACTTATATTATCTTTTTTTTTAATTCGGTTTAATTGTGAATTGATGCTATTAATTGTGATTCGGACCTCATTATTCATTGACGACTGAATTTCTCGGACAGAGAATAGTCTGATCAAGGTATTGAATACATACACATATAAGTAACAATCAAACCAACCGATAGCCTAACAATAGCCGTGTTCTACTACGTGTAGCTACTGGCTACACAGGACTTAGTTGTTTGTGATACCCGACTAGGTAGCTGGGCGATACACTAATCTGGCCTGAATCGATGTTGGTGCTAATACATGTATTCGTGCGAAATGGTATTCCATGAAATTAATAACACTTGCGCCACACTATTGCAATTAAATGTTCAGGACGTTGTATTCCATGAAATTAATAACAGTTGCGCCACACTATTGTAATTAAATGTTCAGGACGTCTTGTCGCCCTTTCTAGTTAGCGCAGTTGTATTATAAATGGAGGTCCCGGGCTTGATCGGCAACGTCGGCAAGGCCCCGGCTAGGCTTTGGCCGTGGCTAGTTACCGACAAAGACGTGCCGCAAAGCGATTGAGCGATTTCGCAATTGAGCGTTCTGGTACAATGCCGCGTAGAAACTGATTGGGATGCAACACCCCAAACAGGTTGGTCCGCTACCATCTTAGACTGCATCATCACTTACTACAGGTGAGATTACAGTCAAGGGCTAACTTGTAGCTAATAAAAAGTGTTTGCCAATTTAGTAATAATCATATAGGTAATTACTCGATATGCGATATACTCGACGATATGCGTATTATCAAAAATCACAATGACATCTCAAAGCGCATTTAAACGCATGGCAAGATCTGGCACACCATTTAATTATTACAATCAATAACACAGTTTCTGTATTAAATTCAACTTTCAAATTTCGTTCGCTTATTAGGTGTTCCAACTTTGATTAGCAAATAACCATCACCTTAAACAATGATCCTTTCCTGAGCAAAAACATCTTACCCCATGTGTGTTCTCATGGGTACCTTTTAAGTCTCTGAAGGATGAATTCTCTTATTCTCTCTAAGAGTTAGAGTAAATATCATCCACAGGATAATATTTAGTCTAACCATTAACTTCCTATCACGTGAAATAGAAAAACAAACCAGTGCTACAAACACCTATATCCGGATAACAACTTCGCCGTGGTTACACGCGGCTAGTTACTTATTTGTCGCGGTCGAGATGGTTCGGTGATCTGAGCATATTGCTGTTCGTGCCCCATAGAGATTGTTGTCGGTGGGGATAGCGAGAGGTTTGATTGCAGATTGATTTAAATTCGTTAACGAATGACGTACACATAAGTATATGTTTACGATATTTACAGACTAGCTGTTGAGCCCGAATTCTTCGACAGCGTTTACTACGGTGTTTTTACAAATCCCTTGAGTTCCGTGTTACTCTCTATCCTTTCAACTAACTGAACGCCAAAAAAAAAAGTTTATTGGTAGCTTAGTTAGGGCGTGAGGGCAGGATAGACAAACAAACAAAAAATAGACACATTTATAATATTCGTACTTACATACAGCACTCACAGCCGACTTGCGTAGTGTAAAGAGTATAACTACATTCCAAAAAGTGCGATTAATGAAAGCCAAACTACCAACCTACTTTAAAGTGGCGTTATGGCTTTAAACTCGCTATCAAAACAAGAGAAGGATGCTTTAAAGCATCCGGCTCCACTTTTATCTCTCCCAAGATAGAATAATAAATGTTAAAATGTAAATTGTTGATTTTGGAAGAGCTACGCTAAGTTTCTTGCCGGCTTCTTCTCCGAAGAATCTGCTATCTGAACTGGTGATTGAGTAAAAACAGAAAGATGATAAAAAAGTAAGAAATAAACGAATTGTAAATTTTCGAGAATTTTATTATTACTTAAGAGAGGATTGAAGAAATTCTAAATTACACCAAACACTGATTATCCTATTTTTCGCGGAGAAAAATAAGCTTAATTTTTATAACCAAGCATTACGTGAAATCGCAACCATATTAGTGATTCATACACCTACATCCAGATAAATACTTCACACACACGTGGCTGTGTTGTCACTGTTGTCACCGCGGTAGAGACGGTTCGGTAATCTGATCCGATTGCTGTCCATGCCCAATGGAGCTTGTTGTCGGCCGGAATGGCAACCGTTTTGATTGCAGATTGAATTGAATTCGTTAACCAGTTAAGCGTTTATTTACGATGTAGCTCTTTAAATCGCAGTGCACAGTTTTTTCAATTACATGGACATTAGTTCGATTACATTAGAAATAAGCCCGCCAATCATAAACAAACGTGTTTGCTTTATGCTGTACCTATCACACTTTACTTTGTGGGTCGAATTAAGATATTATTCAAAAGCTACTACCCGTATACCCATTGTATTTTCGAATTCTTAAATAAATGATATTAATACTTAATAAAGTATGAATAAAACTTTTCCTCTGTCCATTGAAATATTTGTACAAAGATTTATAAATATATAGATAGAGAAGTTATATAAACATATTTAGAACTAGCTGACTTTGTCTGCACCAAATCTTATTGGACTTAGTATCGATTATAAAGCATCGCCCGACCAAAATTATCAAAATATATTAAATGTACAGAAATCTTCCAGTTACAGTTTTATTATAAGTATAGATTACGTTAATCACCCTCAAAAATAATGAAACTTTTTGAGGTAATCTATTAATTTCACTAAGTGTATAAAACAATTTACACATCGTTGACATATAAAACCATACATTTCAGTAGTAATTTAAAGCTGCAAAAAATTAATATAATTAATATAAAAATAATATACAATGAAACCGAAGTCAGAACCATTATTTTTTAGGCCAAATAGATATTTAGCGCCTAATAGATATATTATGGACCCTATACTGTTGTATTTAAACATAAGAACGTACAGGTGCCTTACTACTATCGCTCAAAACAAAGTATTATTATAATATTGTTGACGTTTTGTTTCGAAATAATGATCCTTATCATTAGGACGTCAGGGTATGTCGAATCATTTGTAATTTTAAGATGTTTTAAGCAACGCGACGGAAGTTAGGGCTCTGTACGTTCCTCGTAATTGTATTTAAATCAGGCGAAGCGTTCATGCGTTACATTAGGTAGGTATTTAAGGTGGTAACCGATTACAATTACTAGTCTGTTAGTTTCCCACACATATAATAACGTGTGATGTAAGGCGAAGCGCTCATGCGGTAGCGCAGACTGTCCCATTCTACTTCGATCGTATCAATGCAATCATGTGCACGCTCATTCAATTTGCGAAGACGCCCCATTGTAGAGTAGATAATATGTTTCGCCCTGAATTGGTAGAGTTAAACAGCTACATGTATATCTTCAGTCTTCATTGAGAAAGACGTTACTGATCTAAATTCTATGATTATATAACCTTGTCATCATCATCCGCAGACCTTTAATGTCTCATTGCTAGGCACAGGCCCTCTCAGTCATAGAAGAAACTTTTTTACAGCAGACGTAGAAAGCTGCTTCAATGCAGGTTAGTAGGCTTAGAGAATATTGTCACGTGTTAGTGATAATAAACGGGACCAACAGCTTATCGAAGCACGGGGGTTGAAACTGACAATTACGGGCCTCCTAACTACTGGCTGGTACTGAAAATTCTTGAACAGAAAAAAACACAATATGTTTGCTTAAAACGTCATCTCATAAGTTTATAAGTCAGAATTTTATATTCGAGAATAAGATTTAACTTCGATAAATTCAAACATAATACTTTAATGTTTGACGATTAATACATTTCATTTATGAAAATTAAGCTTAATTTGCTATACTCCGCGAACAGCAGCAGAATCTGTATGGTGTAATTTATAATTACTTCAATCCGTATACTCCACACCAAACTGAAGTTTAAATTATGTTTAAATAACACAAAAATAATAAAAACGTACAAACAATTACTAAAGAAAATCTCTTCTGATAAAGTTTTATTTAACAATTTTTACAACATTGGGTATAGATCAAAGAGCCTACCTACTTAAATTTCCGCATTCATATTATCAGTGTGGTTTCAACCGCTCTGTTGCAGATTTAAATATGATTGATTTAAATATCTTCTCTGTAATAATATACCAAAAAACCAAATGGTGATTGTTAATATAAAATACAAATATTAAAACCACTGAGGTGTGAATAAATACTATCTGTATATTTAATAAAGAGTCTACAATTATTCATTTTAAAATTGTACTTACCATCCTCGGCTTATTTAGGCCCCAATACTAAACGGAGACTTACTCTCATAGCATAGAGGAAAATAGACCTTCGACCAACCACGCAGCTCCAATTTTTTTTTTGGATTAAATTTTTTGACTGTCATTTATATATTTTTTTCTTCAAAAGCTGGACTGATCATGAATTTACATTACAAGTGGAAATAAAAAAATCACTAGTTTTCAAACGCTCAAATGTAAACAAATATATTATTTTGATGATTATAGGATAATTTTCTTCCCTCTACGTAGTAAAGTGTAACACAATAAAAAGATTTTATTAATATATACTTCAATGAGAAGTACAACAAGTAAACAAAACTGTAACTGAACGTAACTGATGAAATATTCTCATTTCCTTTACTTGTATCTCTACATTTTGTGAAATAACCAAACAACAGCTATAAGTCCATTTTTTTCGCAATGATGAATACTAATAAGCGTTACCAGCAATACCGGCCGCACAGTCGTAAAACGGCCCGTGAATTTGTAAACATTTGAATATGTTGATATGAAAGTTTACAACCCGTCCGATAAGTTACAGCACACTAGCTCGGATTACGCTATGCTAGAATATTTTAATAAAACCTGCCGACGCTTAGGTATTGCAGTCTGAGAGGGCGTGAAAAATTTTCAAGGGGTGTTTGCTTAAAGCTAAAATTTAGCAAGGTTCCTCTTTCTAAACTTCCATACTAAAATAATAAATTTTAAAGTTACTCTGAGTCACTTATATTGTCATGCATAAACCGCTGAGCTGATTTTAATATGTTTTAGCAATGAGATAGATTAAATCCTAAAAATGGCCTGCCCATTTTCAGGATATGAGATACTCCTTATAGGATATGATAGGGAATATTGGATAATTTTTAACCCAGGGCGAAAATCACGTATTGATTAAGTTTTTACAGACTTATCCACAGTAGGTATAAGTTATAATTTAAATAGAATATCACATTTTTTTATATAAAATGTATGTTATAAATAATTTAATGATATATAATAATACAAATAATTGGAAAACCTACCAAGTGGAACTTATTAAAAGTTGTTTATGGAAATGTGCCAGAAGATATTACATGGAATTCGAAATTTAACTATACCTGTTTCATGACATGTTTTGCGTACTTTTACAAATGAATAAAACAAAATAAAAAAGATCCAGTTAAATTTAAAACGATGATTAAAACGACAATTCTGACGATGTTAGTCGTGCTATATCGTATGTATCTCACTGGTTTACTGTTTATGAATTAGTTTTGAACGCAAAGAAAACAAAGTGTGTGTAATTTATGTTATCAAATGCAAAGGAAGTTGATAAAAAAGTAATGACAAATGGAGAATAATTAAAAATGGAAGTTCCACAGTTTTTCTAGGAGTTACCTTGTATTGTAAGCTACAGCGGGGTGCCCATATCGAGACACTAGCGGGTAAACTCAGCTCAGCTGCTTATGCTGTCAAAAATAGACAGTTAACAGATGTTGAAACTGCTACGCTTGCTTATTTTGCATACTACCATAGTGTAATGTCGTATGGGATCTTATGGGGCACAGCTGCTGATATAGAAACTATATTTATACTTCAGAAAAGAGCTGTGCGATCGATATATAAACTTAGATCACGCGAATCTCGTGCGTGCCAAATTTAAAGAAATAGGTATACTTACACAGTAGCCTCGAAATATATTCATCATATCAACCGATAGGCGTCCACTGCTGGACATAAGTATTTTGTAGGGAGTTCCTTGCCATTAAAGATATGCCCGATAATGACCACGATGGGCAGGCGGATGGTCATCGCAGGGCTAGACTGATCGCACCGGCGTCGCTGTTGCCCCACACCGGTCTTTGTCATTTGTTCACCTTAACCAATTCGAAGTGGTTATGCCGCCACTTGTCATTCGCGAGAGCCTCGTCGGTTAGACGGCAGGATGCACCAAGGGCAGGTGAGTTTGGCATTTTGGGAGGCTTACTGGAACTAGCCTCGCACTTACACCACGATAATTAGTATCGCATTTATAGGCATACAAGTATTTTAGGGACTATGAAGGAGCAAGCAAACACCCCCAAAATTTGCGCACACCCTCTTAGTATAAAACGCATCGAAGTGAAGTACTCGAAAATCCGACAATATCGATATTCTCAATATCGCCAGCAGATTTGCCTCGTAACAAGGCGGGTCGGGTCGCTGACAAAACAAATTTACATAAATCCCGACGAATCCGTAAAAATGACGCGCTTCAGCCGAGCCGATAAGCCTTCGATATCATTAGCCCGGGACGTATTGTAGCCATCGCTCACTTATGCGGCCTCGCCGGCCCTGCTACGGACAAAAATCCAAAATATCAATCTTCTTTGCCCCGCTCCTTTGCCGACTTTTACGATCGATTCCAAATTGATAAGCCGGATAGATGTAGGTATTTGGGAGGCCACAGCCGCAAGCGATATTGCACTGAAATCATTTACGCAGGCGCACCAAAAAATATTTTCCCGTTTTAAGCCGTCTGACAAAAACTCTGACTCTTTTATCCAAATAGGAGTAATAGAATAATCTGGCTTTGCTGTTTTTTATATCAATAAGGATAGATTATCCTTAGTTAATCAAATCAAAGTCGATCGGTAAGATGGCTATTTGTATTCGGCATAAAAACTACTACGTAGAGAACGACAAAGGCTATTTTACCACCTCAGAAAAAACCCTACGTTAAATTAATTGGTAATTATGAGATTAGAATGCACTCTACTTGATAAAAGAAGGCTAAAAGTTCGTTCTAGTTATTAATTCAATTTCAACACTTGCTGGCGCTAGGAAGTTTCATAATGTGGCTACAGGAACTTCTAAAACTGTAGGACTTTTGTCGTTCTCTTTTATTGCGCGAGACAATCAAACTGATTTCCCCTTAGTGAATTTCCCGGCAATTTTCGTTCCTACTGCAAAACTGGAATGCGCTTTTCTTACATTTCAACTGTAGTTCTTTGTCTTTTTATTGATTTTTCTCACGACCCTACGGGTACCGTATATATTTGATTTGTTAGGGAACAGAGTTCTATATAATAGTAATAATTACTGCAAAATTAACAGTAAATAAATGATTAAAGTGTATAATGTAAATGTACAAAAGTCAAGGCTTTGTATAACGATGATCACAGACAAGTATAGAAACATCGTTACCGAAAAAGTAGGGATGTCATCACAGACTATTGCGCCATAGGCTAAAGGTTTTTTGCTATATTCCAGAGGCATGCATACTAAATAACCACCGAAAAAAAAAGATATCACGGCTACGCCCAGCCGTGATATCTTTTTTTACATACTTAGGAATCTCTTTATCTTATAGGCAGTTTTATAACAATAATCGATGGACCAAGCAAAAAGCCCACCCAATGGTTTGTGGAAAACGCATCACTTTGCAGGGAATCAAGATACACGTCCTATGGGGTACTGCCCTGTGTCTATCAACCTGAGGCGGAGGTGTTTAACCTCTTGTGCCTGTAATTACATCAGCAACCACGCCCTTAAGACAGAAAGACAGCATGCTTATTGCTGCCGCCATCCAGACGAACGCTATCACAAAAAAAAATTGGTTGTCTGTAAAGTCGGCTTACGGACGATAGTTGAACGTGACAACGTCGTAAGAAAATACTGATGGAATGGTTGCATTTTTCAAAAGAAAATTTTAATTTTATTTGTTTGATAGATATTATCGTTGCTATATAAGCTCTCGCTTGCACTACAAGCCTTGAATGGAACGCCTCAGAGCGAGGTAACGCCGCAGACGTCATGTTTTTTCGTGCGTGCAGCCGGCTCCATCGAATTATAAGACGTTGTCACTTCAACAGCTATATGCAAAGCATGGAATAGGCAAAGCCTACTTCCGTACTAATCCCTATCCCTACTAATATTATAAATGTCAACGTTAGTTTGTTTGTTACGCTTTCACGCAAAAACTACTCTACCGATCCTCATGAAAATTTGTAAACATATTCTTGGAAGTATTAGCAGTAATATAGGATACTTTTTTATTTCAACATTAAGCTCGGTTCTATTGGGAGAGGGGATGAAAGTTTTGACGATTTTACACCATAACTCTGACAAATTATAACCGATTTAAATAATTTTTTTTTGTACTTTAGAGGTTATAATATGTGTTCAATTTTGCCCAAACTTTGTGTAGATCTTATGAATGTGGTTGGAGGTAGAGGACAGAACTCCTCAGGGGACAGCAGCAAACCCCTCATTTAACATTTAAGGCTTAGCGATACTGTATACTTAATTTTTTTTTACATCTACAACTAAATTTAATGCCAGATCAAAAAAAACAAAATCAAACGCAGACGAAGTCGCGGATAACAGCTAGTACTACTATATTTTCATACGGTTACATACTTTACTTTATTTACATTTTAGGGTTTACATCTAGCTGTTTCCAAATTTCCCAAAAATCTAGGGCCAGCTTATTTAATTATTTCATCATCATCATCATTCTATTATACTACCGGCCCACTAAAGTGCACTAGATTCCACACGCTTTCTGAGAACATTATGGAGAAGTCTCAGCCAAGTAGGTTTCTTCACGATGTTTTCTTTCACCCTTAAAGCAAGTAATATTTTAATTAAATAAAAATTGTATAATTAAATAAGATGTTTAATGACGCAGGTTTAATTTTAAAGCAGTTTCTTGTATAGGTTTTAAGGTTAGGTTAGCATAGCTTCTCACGGGCCCCTAAATAAATAATAAACAAACGTACTACGACAATACACACATCGCCATCTAGTCCGAAAGTAAGCCTAGCTTGTGTTATGGGTACTAAGATAGCTGATGAATATTTTTTATGAATAATATATATAAATACTCATTATATATAGATAAACACCCAGAATGAAAAGCAAACCTTAGATTATTTTGTCATATTTTTTTAATCTATGTTAATTCAGTAAATAGTTTTTAAACAAATCATTCAATTCTTGGAACAGTTTTCTACATTTCCATGACTAGTTTACTAAATGTCGAATCAATTAATTATATTAATGGCATTTAAATATTTACCATCAGGTTAAAAGGCTGATTGAACTAATGGTCGCCTAATATAGCTGTCAGAGTGGACAAGTAATAAATTTCGATCGAGAATCAGGATGCAGAAATGCCAATCATCTCAATAGCAGTACAACGTTTAACATACCCAAATAATTTCTATTCATATTATTATTTAAAAACTTGGCTCCCGTTGGTTACTGTTTGTAGCACGATGGAGTAACTTTGTATTCTACACAACGTTGTATATCTATCTGTTTAAGACTTTATATTAACTCGTATTTCGATGAAAACGGGAATTAATATTAGTATTTCGTGCATTTATGAAGTGCACGCCACTGGCCACAGTGCAACGGCTGTATATTAATTGAATTAACAAGCAGTTAAAAAATCTAAGTATATCTCTGAAAAAACGATCATGTCCAATTAATTATTAATAATGGGTACATTTTTATACGACAGACAATGCATTCGAGATACGAAACATTTCTAAAACGAATTCCTATCATGAAGATATCCCACGGGACCCGTTTATTTTCCCGGATTAAAAAGTAGCTAATCCAAACTATCTGACTGAATATATTATACTCTGTGTCTTTGCGTGATTGTGTAAAAAACAAACTTCGGTCCAAACTTTTGCATTTATAATATTAGTATAGATTTACATAGAACTAGTAACACAATTTTTTTTATATGCATTTTAAATTATTAAAATTGATCCAAGTGTAGATAAAAACACTAATAATAGCTATTATAAAATTATAAAAAAAAGCAATGTGTAGTCTCTTGTTTTAAATGTGTCTCATTGTAATATGGACCTTTGAAAAAGTTGATCGAAACTGCAATGTTTCTTACTAGATGGCGATACAGTCTCTATAAAACAGATGTAAAAGGCATAATACTAATTTCGGCATCAACGGTGGGAGTGCCGTATCTTAATTGGTTTTCAAAGCGCTAAAGCGCTCAGGCCGAGAATGCCAGAAAATCGCAGGTTCAATTCCTGAAATTGTTCCGAAAATTTTTATATCCATTTTAAAATTAATAACGGATAAAACGAGTTGGTGATAAAAATTATGTTTACAGTAATCAAACAAATGTAAAGAATTATAACTGCATTTGCCTACAAAGGAAAGTCGTAGTCCATTCACCGCTTTTAGATGAAATGGCAAAACGTTGCCACAGTCACTTATCCAAATGTGCTCCTTGGATTTTCAAAGTGTTCTTTGATAAAGAGAACGGGAGGTATTATATTATAATTTCAAATTCGAACCAATGACTTCAGAATATATTCTCTTATAATGTATTTGATCTTAGCTTTGAATAAGTACAAAGGTACTTATACTTAACTCTATTCTAGCCCATGAATGAGAGAGATTTATTTTTATTAATATATTTTACTATGACAGTTAGATATAATCTCCTTTGTGGGCTTTTATGTAGGTGCGTAATAATGATTACTTTATTTATGTAATACATAATGTTTATGTATCATTAACAGCGGACGCCAAGGGATGATTTTTTTTGGAAAAAATTTACTTAGGTATATAAATTATAGCCTTCGTGATCGTTAGTTAGCTTTCTCTTGGCGAAGAAATGGTTATAATAAGTCCAAGACTTTCGGAGCTTATGGGGTAAAAACAAACAAATAAATATTTTATCTTTATAATATATGTATAGATTCACTTCGATTCAAATCAAGCAAAGAGACGAATATATCGTGGGCAAACATCAATCATTCATGTCGTTTTATTAATATATACAACTTTAACTTCAATCTGTACAGATAAATTAAAAATATACTTTCTGTCTGTAATTTTGAATTTATTAGGTTCGTACATTATGTAATAGGAGCAGTTCTTTAACGTGTTTCGTATATTTATTCCTGTTTGTAACAAGTAGCAGAGATAAACGGACAGACATGATGCTTCATAACTCAAAGAAGGAGGTATAATTTGGTAAAAGGATATAGTAGATCTTAGATCAGTAGATCACTGAACAAATTTTGAAAGGACTGTCTCAGGCAAAGACATATGACCACTAAAAGATGGATGGATTCGATGAAACTGGTGTATGTAAGTAAGAATAATAAATAAATAAAGCCCCAAGCGCCCTCTAACCCCAAAGAAGAGTGGCTTGTGTTATGGGTACTAAGATGGCTGATGAATATTCTTATGAATAATATACATAAATACTTATAATATACAGAATACAGATAAACACCCAGACACTGAAAAACACACATGTTTATCACACAAACTTTTTCCAGTTGTGGGAATCGAACCCACAGCCTTATATTCAGAAAGCAGGCTCGCTGCTTACTGCGCTACTCGATCGTCGGTAAGAAGTACTGTTGTAAGTTTCTTTACATCTCCAAAATAAAAAATCACGGATCGGAAGAAGTTACGTGGAGCTGCTAGCACCAACAAAATACGCAGTAAAAGTCGTAACCGATGTTTTCTATTATTAATGCAGGTATTCTCTGGTAAATTTGTACTTTCACTGTATTTAATTTGTTATCTCCACATCTATAAACCGCTTATGAATTTTTAAATTTATGACTGTCGCGCTGCTTGCATTCACTAACAGATAAACTTTTGCTATAATAAGATGTGTATCATTGTTTTGTCACTACCGCATCACAAGATATCACTTGTGACTGTTTACAATAGTGTTATTAATAAAATGAAGAAGCGGGGATAGACTTTGGCTTCGCTTTCAGGCGCCGAGTTCGAATCCCAGCACGCACCAATAAGTTTTAAACGGCAGTTAAAATATCACTTGCTTCAACTGTGAAGGAAAACATCATGAACTCTGCATGTCTGAGAGTTCTGTATATTGACAGTAGGTACGGCGTGTGGACTCCACCAATCCGCACAGGGCTAGCGTGGTGGACTACGGCTTTTTACCCCTATCATTGTGGGAGCCCCGTTAACGGTAATGGGTTGAGAATATGTTGATTAATAATAATAATAATTAAATATTATTAAAATGAAGTGGTGGTGCTTACCTAGTTGGGTAAGACGTCTGCTTTTCTACACGGGGGTACAGAGTACGATCCTCGGCGTGCACCTTTTAACGTTTCGAAATTATGTGCGTTTTAAGGAATTTAATATCAGTGCTCAGTTTGGTAAACGAGTAGTAGCAAGTTCTGAGGGGACCCGTGGGCCGCTTAAAGTTTGTTTTTGATGATGATGATGATGATTATCAAAAACAATGTACTGTATGTTTGTATCATCAAATTATGGAACAATGTCCCATCTGCTGTGTTTCCTCAAAAATACAATCTAGGGTTATTCAAGGGGCGGATAAACAAATTCCTTAAAAGCCGGCAACGCATCGGTGGCTCCTCTGGTGCTGTAGATGTTTATGGGCGGCGGTGATAACTTATCATCAGGTGACCCACTTGCTCGTTTGCCCGCTATTAATAATAAAAAAAAATCATCATCCTATTAACGTCACATTTCTGGACAAAGGACACTTCGAGTGGGTACACTTGTAATATTCGCTATTAAAAGGAGAATGCAGTCCTATCCCTTTGAGTCGAAATATTGCAGTTGTTTCACCAAACAAAAACATTGCCTAGAAGGGAAGAAGTTTTTTTTCAAACCAAAAACAAGTAAGCCCTTAACTACAATCGCACCTGATGGTTAGTCCTGTCATGGAATATGGCAAATATATAAAGCATATAAGACGGCCGATAGACGCAGTGGGCAGCCCTGATTTCTGAATCGAAGGGGTAGGTTGGATTCCCACAACTGGAAAATGTTTATGTGATGAACATGAATGTTTTTCAGTGTTTATATACCATATATATAGAAAATAGTCTTCAGTTATTTGTACTTTATAAGTATTTATGCATATTATTCATAAATATATCCATAACCATAGCACAAGCTACGCTTACTTCGGCGCTAGGTGGAGGTTTTGTGTAGTGACGTAGTAGGTACATTATTATTAATTTAATATTATCCCTAATCGATTTCTATGTGACATCGTACCGGAACGTTTAATCTCTTGGAGGGACGTCTTTGTCGGTAGGGTGGTAACAAGCCATGGCCAAAGTCACCTACCAAACCAAACCAGTAAAAATTTAGAAATTTTAAATTCCCTAAAAATCGATCCCTCCCACTAATAACCACAGCGTTCAAAAGAAATGTTTTTCAAAAGAACCCTCAGAGACATGTTGTGCCGATTCCGAATAAATTGAAATATAGGCTTGAAGAAGGAGGTTATAGCAGTAATATTATTTACTTCCGACGATGTTGATAGTCCTTAACCCAAATCAACAGAATATGATAATGCAAATAAGTGCTTTAAATATGTTATGCAACAGCATAAAATGAAGTAGATTAAATTCAAAATTACTTGACACAAATCGTAATCGATGCTTTTTCATAATTCGTAATAAAATATAATCTTCTCCAAACACATAACGACCGGTTGGCAACATTAATTGATTTTATATACGCCATTAGTAAATAGTGAAATCTCAGTCATTGTGCAAGGTCTCTAATGTCAGGTAACCTTTAGCCTCGATGAGTATACAGTGTCGGTCGCCCTCTCTCTTTCTTATAACGTTAAGTGTTTCATCCATTCTCTCACAATGCCAAATAACAATTCAGCACGAATTGGCCTTATGAGCGTGACATGACCAGCTTCGACTTAAGAACGTTGCAAACTAAAACGCGACCTGAAAGTTAGGTCGCCGCTCTGGGCTTTTTTCTGTCTTTCTTTTGCACTAGTTAGTAACTAGAACCTAACTGCAAATTTAGGTAAAACTTAATTTTTAACCACCTTTCACCAATCAATTTTAAATAAGCACTACACACTACCACACAGGCAAGTTAGGTTATATTATATATAGTCTATGGTTCTTGCCACAAGATGCGGTTTTTGTGTTTCTATTTCATTTTACGCATGAATTGAAGGTAATTAAAAAATTTACTCGTATATATAATTTTATTTCTCTAAATGTATAAAATCAGTTTAGGAGTCTCTAAACTTTACGATGCATCGAATAGGTGTCGTAACTTTAGACGTCTTTAGGCATCATATAAGAGTTCGTGAACTAATCACGTAAATCACAAGGCATCCGATTAAGGCGATAGTGAAAACGGGTATTAAATAAATGTAATAAATATACCAACACAACACACACTTCGCTATCTAGCCCCAGAGTAAGCGTAGCTTGTTATGGGTACCTACTACGATTTATGATGAATATTTTAATGAATAATATACATACATACCTATTATATAGAGATAAACACCCAGACACTCAAACACATTCATGTTCATCACACAAATATTTGCCAGTTGTGGGAATCGAACTCACGGCCTTGGACTCAAAAAGCAGGTTCGCTGCCCACTGCACCAATTGGCCGTGGATCGGTACTTGAATATATTAGGTAAGTAAGTTTGTATCTGTCACATTCATAAACGTGATTCATTTTCGATGAAACATTTTGATAAAATCCCGACTTCATAATACGGTTCTGTGAGCTTCATCATTTAGAGCTCGCGGCTTACCGAGAATTCGAACAACAATGGTCTAAGCAAAAAAAAAATGTGTCATACAATAATGGTTGACCTCAAATGCTGGATTAACAGAATTAAGATGATAGTGATCTTATTATATTTTATATAAGGAGACACTAGTTCTATTTCAGGTTACTTAAGCGTTGATGTTTATATAATATACAACGTGTAAATAAAAACCGAAATAATACTTCACAGACTTCAAGAGTATATTATGTACTGTCTCTGAGACTTATCTGTGTAACCCGAAATCATAGTTTTTGAGTAAACCATTGCCATAGTTTTTACTGAAAGAAATCAGAAACAGTCTTAATATAACATGCAAAAGTAAAATCATGTGACTCCTGTCTCATTATTTGTAACGCGTCGCATAGCGTAGGTGCTACGCCCGTTTCGGTCTTTAACATACGAGTATAATAAGTAAACAGTTATAATATTTTGATTTCGTTTGTATAGAAAAATAAATATGCTTCTTTAGATTTAATATTTTACAGTTCTTATGAAATATACTTATGCATATTTCAAAATTATTTCGCAATTCTGTAACACGGTGTATAACAGAATTGTATAAAATAAAACTTCTTAATTGCGATCACACCTGATGATTAGTGATGATGCAGCCTAAGGTGGAGCAAGACTTAAAGATGCCTATTCACTCTTGATTTAAAGGTACTCCAATGTAATTTCAAATCCAACACGGCCTCCAATGCGATTTAGGGTGTGCTTGATAGGAATTTAGGGGTTTAGACTTCGATCTCCTTTTCGGGGGGACCGAATTCGATTCCCTATTATATTTCCCTTCGAACTTTTTGGAGTAATGTCTGTTTTTGATATATGCATGTAAGAAAACCTGCACGACTGAGAGTTCTTTATAATACAAAATATATAGGCATTTTAACCAAAAAAGCTAAAATTAAACAAATATATAAAAATACAAATTCATAATTATAAAACTTTAAAAAATATATTATTATACAATTTATTTCATTATAAAGATAAAAAATCCCTAATAATAAAGGTAAAGACGCAAATAATGTATAAAATAATAAATATAATCCAGCTTGAAAAAAAAAAAAATGTTTTTAGAGGCGTATCATCATTATCATATTAACCCTCCTCCAACAGTTAGAAGGGTTTTAGGCAGTTGTCCACCACGCTGCCCGGTGCGGATTGTTTAACGTGTGAAGTTTACCAATCCGCACTGGACCAGCGTGGTGGACACCGGCCTTAAACATTCTAATTAGGAAACCCGGGCCCTGTAGTGGGCCAGCAACGGTTTGGTAATGATGATCAAATATAG
The DNA here is from genome assembly GCF_905163445.1 of Pararge aegeria. Classification (NCBI taxonomy): domain Eukaryota; kingdom Metazoa; phylum Arthropoda; class Insecta; order Lepidoptera; family Nymphalidae; genus Pararge; species Pararge aegeria. Next base: position 13,028,659 of record NC_053192.1, read on the forward strand.
CTGCCATACTCGTAACATGTCAGCCCGTTAGAATCTTAAATAACATCAGCACCTAACGACAGATGAGATTACAGTCGAGGGCTAACTGTAGGAGAATGCAATAAAAAATGACTCACAACCTTAACCTAAAGAGAGTTCACTTTGCAAGGCTATCCAAGATAACTTGTACAAGCTACCAAAGATGAGTGCACCGTAGGAAACTAACAATATCTATCTACTTAACAAAGATTGCTAACAATTTCAAAGACATGAACCCTTGCCCTTTAGAATACAGACTTACGGTATGTTTAGGTGTAAGCCACAAAGTACCGTACGATTCTGTGGTTTTGTCTTCAATATCCTAATAGTGGTGTGGTTTACTCGAACTATTCCGAGGTCAAAAGGGTAGGTAAGGCCATGGTTAGGTTAAATTTAAATACCTTCTATGTTACTTTGATGTTATAATTTATAGAATAACGGCTGATTGATTCAATACATCTCCATAGTGCAGCATGCCAACACACGCGACGATACGCGTGGTGCGTCAAGTCAAATCTAAGTATTTAGTATGCCCAGAAATTTCAACGTTTTATATACACTTGACAACACGTTCTCAGATTGACTACCTCCGTAGCACAGTGGTAAGCACTGTGTTGTTATAAGTGGGAAGTCCCGCGTTTTATCCCTGCGTATCCCTGGTAATAAATTATAGGTATGCTTTTAATATTACTGTCATACCTCTAACAGGTAAGCCCGCATCTAACAGATAAACCAGGTGAGATTGCAGTAAAGGGCAAATAAAGACAAAAAAACTCATAGAAAAAAAATGTTATCAGAAACGAACTTCAAAAGCCACTACAAACAAAAATATCAAGTGTATCGGTGTTATGAAGTAGTCACCTTCGCTACACTAGCGGGCAACAAGAAAGGACAATCGCTCAACATAAATCGTTTAATAACGGGTAAAAAGTTGCCAGAATACAAACTTAATGATACGATTTCAAAGGGTGACGTCGGTGACAAACATTTCATTATTGTCAATAAAATGATCTCAAATATTGACTGATATATGACTGTTTAATATGTAAGGTATAATAAATTGTGAATAATATCGCAACCTCGATCTACATATTATTCAGAATATCAAACTAGGTGATACAAATTTAAATAAGAGTTGTATGAGTCTATGAGGTTGTTATCAAAGACGGGTGAATTTTTCAATCCGCATCAGGAAAGTGTGGTTAACAATAGCCTAAATACCAGCAATAATAGGATGGATATAATGGTAATACGAGAAAAGTTTAAGACAACGGTGCAATTAATTTTAGTCGGCATAAAATCTGGTGAGCCAGACAAAAAGATCTACGGTCAAAACGCTAAATTCATTTCTTTGTCAGTCATTTCGCGATTGAAAAATTATCTATCGCTCTTCATATAATTAAATAATAGTATTTGGGCGATTCGCCGTTTTTATTAAGAAAATATTGAAAACTAAATAAAAATTATTAGCCCAAACTTACGACCTATTCTCGTCGCGTATGTTTTCTTTGATGAGAGACACGTAATGATTTTATTTAAATCTCGCGTCATCGTCCCTTTTACATAACTTTATACACACTCTTTTTGGTAGCGTATCAAACTTAATATCTAATATTAACATCAAATGAATCTTCATTTCCACACATTACACAATAAGGTCAAATTTTGACATTTGAAAGGTTCTGCATCTATTAAATTCATTTAACGTTTCGTCATGTGAATATTTTTCCTAACAAGCTTACCTACGAGGTAATTATATCAGACTGGTTTTACTAAAGATGCATCTACTCATCGAGGCCACCACTGAATACTATTTCATGGGTAGCTATTTCATAATATATTCAGTTTACTAAGTTTTAATTATAGGAATTTTATTGCTTCCATAAAAAAACAATTGAGTTGTTGGTACAAAGCATGTAGTTGGAAAGCGAAGCATCAAGAGTTTAATTTGTTTATAAAAGCTTAAAATACATAAAAACAGAACGTACAATAAATATATTTGTATACTAAGTACACCGTGGAAATAACAAAAAGAAAAATATTTTTAATGCTAGAATCTTTGATTCTTTTCTTTTGTCATATCTACCAAGGCGCTTACATTATCAATTAATTTCAAATCTTCACAATTTGCCATAAGTTTTGACTTATAAATGATAATTATGCTATAGAGATACAATCATTTTATCTATTTTCAAGTACAATTACGAAACCTGTCCAGTTGAAAATCAACGTTAAGCTAGTGCGCTAGCTTTAAATTATGCTAGGCTTGAAGGTGTTTAAGTTACTTTAGAAGACTTCGTGACTTCATCTAAATATGAAAATATTAGAACCTATTGAAGCGCAAAAACCACATTTGACATAATGCATGCGGTTAGCATACTTTCCAATATTTTCACTTTTGTTTTACATCACGATTTCAGAGTTCCGTTACTAAATGCAAGGTTGCACATATTAATTATGGTACTGTAGTTACAATATAATTAATATGTAAATATACTAGATTAATTTTAACGTTTTCTTGTTTTATCTACAATGAAATCTTGCTATCTTCTTTCCATAAAAAAAAAACTATATTATCGTAGTATATAGTTTAATAATTCTGTCGACACGCTTGAAACTGCGAAAGCTCCATCTTTAATACTTCTGAGTCTCTATGTGTAAATACCAAGGACATCCATTCGCTCAAAAAACGCACAATAATTGTACATTTCGTATTCCCTGAAAGAGATGCATATATTAAAAGTAGCTCTCTATCTGTTCACACTGCCGGCGACGACTCGCTTTACTAGTTTTGTCGCTCAGCAACGAGCTTTCAGCAATAAATTAGCTCAGGGATACTCGTTCAGCGATGCTCGCTCGTATTATCATTTCATTACATCGGCGGTCAGACCACTGCCTAAGACACCTATTTTCATTTCTATAGATACATATTTTCGTTTTTTTTTTTTATGAAGCGATGATAGCCCATTGGGCAGGACTTCGATTTCCTTTTTCACAAGAATTCAAAAACTAGTCACATTTTATAACAACCAGCCCATCACTAGTCTGCCATAATAATAATAATAATATGTATAATAATAATATTTATTTATTTGCCAAATTGTGGGTACATAACAAGAACACATTTCTTTAAACAGACTCTTTACAATCGACTGTCACCGACAGTGTGCAAATGTTTATAAAAATGAAAATACAATAAACAGAAATAAGCGCGACATGTATACAGACTGTTATAAACATTACGTTAGAAGCTACGGAACCTTTATGAGAAACACGGTTCGACCAATTTATTCAATTTCGAGGAGGGAACATTTCACAAATAAAATTTATTAGGATCCTTTAACAAAAGAATTACATCACGTACCTCCGGTGTGATGCATCGTACGACCTTTAAATTCCGACTCCTTGTGCGCCAACATCCGGGTCACGATACGTTTACACGAGGAAATGTTGGATCACTACAATACTCTACTATGTATGGAGATAGATACAATATATCAAGTTTATCTATTCAATGTCGTCTTCTTTACTATTAGTTATTCTAAGTAACCTTAGCTACTGTACGACTACTGGGGAACAAACCTCCTTTTTATTATATCAATAATCGACAAAGCAAACGGCCCGAAGGTAATTGGCAGGTCAAAAACCATCGTTGGGAACAACACTTCGTTGGGCATGCAAAGAAATGTCCTGCAAAGTATCGCCCATCGTCCATCAACCTAAAGCATAGGTATTAAGCCCCAAATGCCTGTAATTACCTATTATTATTAATTAATTATTAGTTTGACGGCCGATTGGCGCAGTTTGCAGCGACCCTGCTTTCTGAGCCCAATGCCGTGGGTTCGATTCCCACTACTGGAAAGTGTTTGTGTGATGAGCATGAATGCTTTTCAGTGTCTGGGTTTTTATATGTATATATTCTAAGTATTTATGTATATAATTCATAATAATATTCATCAGGCATCTTAGTACCCATAACACAAGCTACGCTTACTGTAGGGCTAGATGGCGATGTGTGTATTGTCGTTGTATATTTATTTATTATTTAATTACACCGTCAACCAGAACCTTCAGACCGCAAAAAGCACAAAAAGCTCTACTCCACTCCGCTCACTACTACACTCCGCTCTACATAATAATAATTTAACATTTCTCCTCGTGGGAAAGACGCAACTTAGGTCTTTATTTTTTTACTACAATTATGACACGTCCGTGTGATTTTCGACATTAAGTTTTTTTACCATTAAGTTACCCAGGTCACAGCATTGACTGCTGTGACCTGGGTAATTGAAGAAGAAGAAGAAAAAGTCTTTATTGCACATACAAATATAAAACCAGGTTAACAAAAAAAAAACGATAATATACATACGCATAAAGGCGGCCTTATCGCTTGAAGCGATCTCCTCCGAACAACCTTTGGTTGAAGAAACATATTAGAGAAAACGGGATAGTGCAATACCTAAATTGTGCTAATTTTAAACATTACATATACAATACAAACTAATACTACATATATATAGAAAAACATATATATGTGTATAAATATGAATATATAAACTTAAATACATATTACTATTTAAACATACACATAAAATATATAGATATTTTGCTACATAATAGACAGGAAATAGTCTTTTAACCACGATTTAAAGATATTTAATGATTTGGACTGTCTTATATCCCTCTGCAGCTCATTCCATAAATTAACCACCTTTACCGTAAAAGAATTGCTAATTGTTGAATACCACGTAAAATAAATACTACAGCGATCATGACTGACAACGGTTTAGGGTGCTCTCCCAAGCACGGGGTCGTGGATTGTTCTGCCTATCTAGTATATCTTACTACGAACTGGTACTCAAACTAAAACCACCACTGCATGTCCCTCTCGTTGGCTTCACTAGACGCCCGTGGAACCACTTGGTTACTTCCCGGACATCTACCAACCGCACCGACCGAGTGCCAGGGCTCCCGTCCCACGCTATCTGCGCCCAATAGACTATCGAGGCAATTTGTGATATTATCACCTCGAAGTTATTTCTTATTTGAGTTGAGTTCTAATGTGACATAAAAGGTGATAACTTTATAAATACCTACATAAACTCTTAGGAAGCTTACGGACAGTGCGTGATAATTGAGTCTAAACACGCGAGTGCCAAAAGCTAAAACAAGAGTTCCACTGTTTTCTAATCCAGCATTGTATTGCTTCTAGAATAACATACGTTTTAATTTCAGTGGAAGGTATGGATCTATACCAGTTGCTGGCTCGGCAATCCACTTGGTAATTACCAGGGTTTGGAATCGTCTATGACCAAATTCCTAGATTCTGCAACGTACTGACCATTCACACATTTTTAATCATAACAACCTTTTGTAGATACACTTAAACCCTTAAAATATGTTTTCGAAGCAATTATTAAATAAAATGCTGAAAAATAACCCATACATTGCCTTTTATCGAGTGTTAAATAAGATATTGTACTCCGTCTAACTGTGTCATCTGCTGAGTACAATAAGCAGCGTGGTTAGTGACACATGTGCGTCGCGTCGTGAGGAGACACCCTTACATGCGAATCTTCATTTCGCTTACGGTCAGATGCGCCGTTACACAAACGGTTACGCAACACCTTTCACCAGGAATACAGCATAGACTAGTTCATAACCGCTTCATAGCATAATAACCATTTCGAAGACAGATATGATAGTAGGTTTCCACCCATTAGTGATGGCGAATATCAGTTTGTGGAGCTTTTTGCAACATTGACGGCAGTCGTCACTACTCAGAGATGTACGAAGGAAAATCATCTTTACTATTTCAAATAATAACATATTGTAATATGTTATAATTTGAAACATTTTGGATTAAAACCTCTTTTCAGTATATATATTTAGTGCTGGTTTTTAGCCAGCCGACTACGTAAGTAAATTATGAATCAAGTATTCTTACAATGCATTTTACAGTCGAGGCGGTATAAGGCGCATGAGCTAAACGCGAATGCGCTAAGAGAGACGAGAGTGTAACAAGTAATGTACTCGTACCATACGTGTTTCATACGACGATTTTCATTACACTCACGAGGAAAAAAACAGGATAAGCTTTTAAATACGTTCTCAGAAAATAACTGACCATTTTTCCACTGTATGAAAGTTTCTTAGGCCGCTCTCTTGATTTTGGTAGAAACAGGTTATTCACTCGCGAGTAAATTCTACTATTGGTCTACTTTCCAATTTAAACTGGATTTTTCCAATTATTAACAATAGACCAAAAAGCGAAAATACTAACTCAGCCGTCAACTTTTGTTTTCAAATTAAGATTTCTTGTATACTTATCGGCTATCGTTTGAATGCATGCATTCATGTATTTTCGACGACCACCCTGGCGTACTGGTTAGTGCTATGGTTTTATTTGAAGGTCCCGGGTTCGATACCCGGCAGGGGCAATTTGGAAATTTATAATTTCTGCATTTGCTGTTCTGGTGGATGGCTTCGATAATGGCTTATTACCACCCTAACGACAAAAACGTGCCCCAAAGCGATTTAGCTAAGCTTAGGGTTTAATTTAACTGGCATGTAACTAAAAGGTTAGAACGCTACCATCTTAGACTGAATCATCACTTACTACCACGTGAAATTTCAGTCATGGTCAAAGGCTTACTTGTAGTGGAAGAAAAAAAACTAGCTTGGAATATGTTACTGGACACTTGACTGGAATGTATCCCTATTAAAGTAGGTACGTGTAAAAACTTTTATACGATTGTTATACGATATCTGCTACTAAAGATGCAGACACTGACGATGCCTCAAACCTCAATGGTAGAAAGGCGAGGACGGAACAAAGTTCGAATAGATCCTAAACTGGTTTCAGAGTTTTCACAACGTGTACACGATGATGATCTTGTTTTTTTTATTTAACTAGTTCATAACTTAGCGTATTTCTTACCTTTTTGCTGAATATATGCGATCACTGCGTGCTATGAATGATACTCCGTAAATTTTTGCCCTGAAAAGAAAAGGGTCAATTATTACTAGGTAAAATTTCTAAAGCGGTTAGATTGCTTGAAATGAAGTAAGGTGTATAGTTTTAACACAAATAAAGAAGGGCCAAGAGGACCCCTTGTTCCTATATATTAATATAGTGATTCATTTCCTGACTCCGAGTTCCTATCTACTGAAAATCCCATAAAAGAAAAACAGATGAAAAGGCCCATATAATTATTATAATACATAATCCTTTTAAAGGACCGTCCTAGGAATTAGACCCAGGGTCTCGTAATCTGTAGTCGAACATTCTTGCCACTAGATTAACGTGGTAAAAATGACTATTCACTTGACTTAAAAATATACAAGTCCTCTTTTGAAAATGGTTAAAAAATGAAAACTAACGTAACAAATAATTTTAAAAGTGAAACAGTTTGCTTTAATGAAATTCACTCCTTCAACATTATCAAAAACAAAGAAAACAATCTAAAACTTTTAATATTTTCACCTCATTTTTAATGAAACATTCGGTCGGGGACTAAAAACTTTATTACCACTTTCATAGCACTCCTAATTTCACTTTTAGAAAATCAACTGCAGCTATTTTCACAAAATTTACTCTTGCGGAATGCCTAAAGCCGCAGAGCATTTGGAAATTCTACCCCAAAATAATCGCTCTCGGTAATTCCACTGAACAAAGTAGCTACATAGAACTACAAAGTGCAATGAAAACCTAAATTGCGGTACTTACTCAGCGTAGATTTTATTCCCTTAAATATAGTTAAGAAAAGTTAAACTGATACATTTCAGTTCGTTCATTTGATTAAAGATTAAGAAAATTGTATAGACACGTAAATCACATGCCCTTTACGTCTAAAGCATCAACTAAACCATTCCTACTAATAGATTTAATGCCAAGGTAAATAAATTAAGGTGACTTTCGTACGTAGATTTCATTTCCACATTTAAGTTAATCTATTTCGACATAATTTGAACAAATAAATTGATTACAGACGTAAATCACGTCGCCATTAAGTGACGTTCTAGTAATATTTAATTGCTTAAAATGCACATTACTCAACAAGGCCACAACGCGTGGGGGGAATCAAACTCTTTCATAACGAAAGGGAAGCTGAAGACCTGACTATAAGGCTATCACTGCATAAATAAAATCAAATCCTACATTAATTCAGTTATTACTTAATTTTGGTAAGGAGGATACAAACACACCATTACCTAGGCGCAACATGGCAATCTAAATGGTGGTGCTATCAAAGCGATGGACGGGATCAGGTAATCAAATAAATTCTAAATTCAAAATTCAAAATTCATTTATTTCAAGTAGGCCTAATATAAGCACTTTTGAAACGTCAAGTCTGTCTGTGTGTAGTGACTCTACCACCGGTTCGGAAGGCAGATTCTACCGAGAAGAAGCCGGCAAGAAACTCAGCAATTGCTCTTTTCCAATATCAACAATTTACATTTTACATTTTAAAATTCATTTTTCTATCTTGTGAGAGATGAAAGCGGAGCCGGATGCTTCCAAGCAACCTTGTCATTAAGAAATTCATCAATTATATAATAACCTCGCTGTAATAAATGTGTTTTAACACATTCTTTAAACTTATGCATTGGTAGGTCCAAAATTACCTTAGGAATCATATTATAAAAGCGTATACTCAAATATTTTCACGGAGGGATTCTAGTGATTTAAGTTTATATATTGACCGTACAGCTCTTTTCTGCAATATTAATATAGTTTCAATATCACCAGCTTTGCCCCATAATAATATCCCGTAAGACATAACACTATGAAAGTACGCAAAGTAAACAAGTCTTGTTGTTTCTTAGCAAGGCAGCCGAGCTTAGTTTACCTGCTAGTGTATCTATATGGGTACCCCACTGAAGCTTACAATCTAAGGTCATGCCCAGAAAAACTGTGTAATCTTCCATTTTTTGTGATTCTCCATTCATTATTATATTTTTATTAACTTTCTTTACATTTGGTAAAATAAAATATTACTCGTATAATCGAAACGAAATACAGTATTACTAGTATAATCTTTAATGACCAGCTCCATCAAGCGTAATACAATTTCAAGTTTCAACTCCGTCATGAATAATGTGGATTATATCAATTAAGTTTACAAATTAATATCGCTTATCGAATTTAATAATTAAGTATCGCGAATCATCTCATAATTCACCACGCCAAATGGGAATACATTAATATATTATTATAATTAACATGATACTCTCCGCAGCGGTGTGCGCCATTTCTATAAACACCTTTAATGCAAAATTTAATTTAATTTCGTAAAGTAATCATAATCTCGTGTGCAATTAATAAACAAGACAGAACCGTAGATTCAGCCTTGCGGGAGGTTTGTTGATGCACAATATGTAGTTCATATAAATATTAAGGAAGTAAAGAGTTGCACTATTTTTTTTAAATTGCCGTCTATTAAATGTCTTACAAAAGGCGCGCAATTGTATATTATGCTAAATAATTCCGAATGATGAGACTGTCGCTTGAGTTAATGATTCTGGGAATTCTTACATAATCAAAATAATTAAAGAAAACAGAATTTTCCACCATTTTATTTAAAGTAGCATAGTGCAAGCGGCGTTAAATTATGCAGGAAAGTACCTCCTAATAAATCAATATTGGAAATTACCAACACTAAACACACGTTCCAGTGAAATACTGTCTGATAATATTATGTAAACATGAGCATCGAAATAATAACGTTATTTTTCTCAAAATCTTTTAAAACTAGCATAGGAAAAGTTGCGTTTTTATATCCACTAAAGTCATACATTTTCAGTACAAAACACACGTTACAGTGGAATAGTATGTAAAAGTGTGTACCAAATGGATGACAATCCCTCTTTTCGAAGACACTTACGTCGCCCATGTAAATTGAAAAAACTAGCATAACGTAAGCTTCGTTAAATGTTGCAGGAAAGTATCTCCCAATAAAACACTCAAAGAAAACAAACATTTCCAGTACAAAAACACACGTTACAGTGTAATATTGTCTCACATATTATGTAAACGTGTGTACGTAGCTCGTCGGAATGTACGTGATCTCACGCCTCATGGGATTTATTGCTAAGTCGGAAAAAATATTGCCTACATTACCGTAGGCGCAGTGCGTATGTTACGCTCGCTGTCAGATACGCTTACTTAATGCGAACAAATATTAGAGTGTCTTCATCTTTTAACAATCCCCTTTGTGGCTTATCCATTATCATTGGCAATAATAATAATGGTTCTCGGCACTAAATACATTATTTTCGTCAACAGTAATAACTGCTACCTCTTAAAACTCACAAGACGTACCAACTTCGACAACTGGTAAAGGAACTTTAGCTACTTTATACTCAACCTCTTCCATCATCTCCTAGCTCTAGTGTTATAATGCTTAAAAGAAGAAGTATTTTTTGAAACTATTTACCGAGGCAAGATAATAGATGGCATGGCATGGCAAATGCAACAAAAATGAGATTTATTACTATAATTATAATTTATAATGATTTTCTGCTACATTCTTTTCTGCAACATATATGGCATATTATACCCCATACCAAACAATAAAAAGTCACGAAGTTTATTTTTACATTGTTGATGCTCTACTCGTAGATCTAAAATTATAATTCTTTTTTAAGGAGCGTCAATGTATGTCGTACAAAACTGTAATTTAAAAGTAATAGGAACTGCCTTTAGCAATGATAGTATAAATTGGAAGTGCCAGTTTAATAGTAAATACTCTGTCTTCGCAAAACTAAGGATGTTATTTCTGAACCAAGAATGTCAACAATAATTCCTTTAAACGATGGCGTTAAGCCCCTTTTTTGTAAAATATTTGAAATAAAAAGTTATAAATGATCTGACACTAATAAAGGCACCTGGCAAGCAAAACATCATATCAGCGATTAGCAGCGTCGTGTGAAGAGTGCCCAACAGTTTCGGGTCACGATACCACAGTAGGCATATAGGTAATGTAGGTCAAGTGGAAAGCGTCGATAAAAAACGGCCCGCGGTCAAGAGTCTATTCCCACTTGTCCGTGCAAGATGGGATTGTATGATTGGGAAGTGACAGGTAAGGCAGTTTCACTTGACGGCATTTCTACGCAGTAAATAAAACAAAGTAGCTATCTATAGTCACAGGCTTTAGTATTAGTAGAGCTTTTTGTGACAGAGCTTGTCCGGGGAAGTACTACCACTATGCTTATTGCCATTAAGGAGAATTGTTGCAAATGCAACTTGTTTTTGAAACTTTCAAAAGTTTTAGCAGCTTGCTCCCAAGCGACCTTAAACGATAAATCTCGCATTAAAATATTCTCGAAATTTCGGCGGATTAAGATTTAATGCTTTGGATTGATAAACAAAAACTATATTAAAATTTTTATTATTATAAGAACTAAAAGATAGGTAATTGATTGGGCTGTTGCCAGGTTTATCATCTTATAACCATCATAGAAAATGTATGTACATCCGCCATTTTACGCTTAATACCGGTCTAAGATCTTACTACGACAACCAATAAATGATTGGTTGGCGTAGAACAGTTTTATAAACTGATAGCTTTGGCGGACGGGTGAAAATAATATACGTGTAAATTTTATCGCTTGTCAGGTGACCCTACTAGGATCCTACTACAGGAGTGGAATATTAATATCTAAGCTTGACGTTGATTAGAGAACACAACTACTTTACGAACAGCAGCGATAATGCGATTTTGGTAGATAAATGTGGTTCGACCCCAAAGCACCTATGTTTTGCTTTGTAAGCCTATTACGTTACGGTCAGCGAGGGGTCGTAAATATGTTAACTAGTGGACGGCGGCTAAGTGCTGGTTTGACGCACCAGTTTCTTTTAGTTTGGTGTTGCTTACCACGATATATTACGGCATCTATGTACTTTAGAAAAAGTTAAGATGCCCTTAGATATTTCACTCGCTTTAAGAAAATAGTGAGAGGATTTTAAAATATTTTATATTGTTTATTTTCCACTACAAGTTGACCTTGTCATTTCATCTGGTAGTTAGTGATGTTGCAGTCTAAGTTGGTAGCGGGCTAGCCTGTTCGGGAGTATGGAAGTCACATCCGGTGCGATGTCGCTTAGAAACTGATTAGGGGAATCAGTTTCTAAGCGACATCGCACATTCCCCTAATCAGTTTCTAAGCGACATCGCACCGGAACATTAATTCGCTTAGCGGCACTACTTTGGCGGCTGGTTATAAATTCCCAAGTTTCCACTGCCGGGAATCGAACCCGGAACCCGGAGGCTTAAATTCACAGCGCTCACCGTTAAGCCAGGTAGGTCGTCCAAACCTATTTTGGAAATCGGTTAAAAAAAATTATCGTTTAGCTAACGTTTTTCACGCTGCTAGATTAACTGTTAACAGGTTCCACTCGGCAAAGGTCGTTAGTGAAAGTGTGTGATGGGCTTTCGTTTCGCGCTCTCCGCGCACCTATGTGTCCCCAGCTAAAGGTCAGCAGCCGGACTGAGGTATGCGAAACATGTGACCTTATACTTATAAAAATTTACATATATTTCTAGAGTTTATCTATTAACTAAGCCTTTTTTTGCAAGACTACGGCAAAGAACTTTATCCAACAGTTTATTAAAAAAAATATATAAATGGCGGGCAAACTGGCAAGCGAGTCACCACTCATATTTAGGATCGTAGTAGGGTGCAGAATAATAAGACTTTAACCTAAAGTAATCAAAACCGATTTTGATCACCACTGGAACCACCCACGAGTTGCCGGCTTTTGAGGAATTTGTTTCTAATAACTTCAAATCGTAGTTTTGAGAAGCCACATCAGATGGGAGTCTGATTAAAAATTTGCGAGTAGCCGTATACCAGGCATCTGGATGGTGGGGACCAAAAATGGATTCTACGGCCTTAGCGGTGTAAATCAAAATAACTTAAGAACACTCTCTGTTTTTAGCATACAAGTCAATGATTAGGGTTTGTCTAAAAGCCGAAAGTCAAAGTCCCCATTCTGTATCCGGTCGAATGGAAGCAGTTGGGTATTTACGTGCCCCAATAAGGTATGAGCATTAGATGCTCTAAGTGAGACCAAACTTGTGCTTTATGGAGCTGGAATCTATGCTTGCTATGAATGTATGTAACCTAACCGTACACCTTAGCGTAGGTTTATTTTGATTAATGAGGAGTCATTGGTTTCTTCTTAACGCAAAATACAATATAAAGGATACAATATAACTGTCAGTTTCTAAGCGGAAGTCGTTCAAATACAGAGAACCTTTAGTAGGTATAATTTTCAATATTGCGTATTCATAACGTTCATTTTTAAACAAAACCTTATCGGTATTTGCGATTGTGCGTTGTAAATAGGCACAACATATCCTTAGAATACTCCTGTATCGGAGCAAAACTTACGTATTCTTGGGGATATGAATGTGTAGTAAGTAGTGTTACGTATAAAAATAAAAATTATACACTTCATCATACCAATAATTGGGTACAGCAGAACCGACAAATGGAAAAGTCCCAGTCACGTCACCATGATGTGAGCAACCAGATGTGTTTGCTAAATGAAAGTAAAAGTAAATACTATACGATGATTAGAAAACAAGTGTTATTTATACCGTCTGAGTTCAAGCGTGAATCTTTGTTCACATTTCACATTAGAAAGATGGTACCTACAGGTGTAAAGGTACACATTGTGATCGTGACCGAGACGTGCGACGCGCGACCCCGTCCTAAGAAACCAAGCAAGGAGACTTGGCAGAGTAATTTGTATACTATGTCATTTGGACGTCACATTGGGTCACTTCCACCACCTAAAAAGTATTTGTAGTACTCAATTTTTTATAATCTATATACGGTTTAGCTAAATGTTATCTATAGAGAAAAAAGATCGATTATTCGGGTTCATATCATATCAACCCATTAACGGCTTAATGCAGAGAGAAAAGGGGACCCTGATCATTATTTAGGTTAAGTACCTATGTTTTTTTTTTTTAAATAGTAATTATTTTTACTGATATAAGTGAAGTGTAAGTAACTTAAATAAAAAAATATGTTTTTTATGCTGAACACGGCGCGTCCTAGAAATGATCGCAAAATACAAAAAAAAATACAAATTGCAAAGTCGCACAGATCACGGTTCTCCTCTTAGAGTGACAAGAGTTTAGGCCATAGTCCACCTCGTTGGCCAAATAAAGATTGGTATTCTTCATACCCCTTTGAGAATGTTATGGAGAATTCTCAGGCATACTGGTTTCTTCCTGATGTTTTCCTTCACCACATAGCTCCGAAAAGAAAAAGATGCGTGCCACCATAGAGGGGACCCAAGTAGGTCCCTTCGAAAGTGTGGAAGCCACTAGGATAAAACGATTTGCAATGTCGCATATTGAAATCGAATCCAGTCGTGTTACGCTCTTTAAAGTGCTGACCACGGGACAAATCGCATCGGGGAGTTCACATTCATTTGTTCCAGTTAGTTACAAGATGCTTTGCCGGTTGCACCGCACCAATTGTTTCCGGCACGTAACAACAAGTTGCAAGCTCAAAACGTTATTAAATGGCACCATTTCAGATGAACGAAAACACAACATATTAGCATTCGCACACGCAACAATGGACCTTACGCAACACCAAACAATAATTTTCGCCGAACAAAAGGTGGTGCGCGCCGCGGCAGTGAATGAATTCATCATAATTCGACCGCAATGAGAACATCCAGCCTGTTCGCCATCTGATTATCCAATTGATGATCATTGCGGATATAAATGTGTGCGTGCCAAATAAATACGAAATACTTATCAACGCTTATTTTATTCACACTAGGCATTAACATATCTCGGGTAAATCAATCTGAGTTCATCGGTTGATGGACTTTCGTAAGTAACTTGACTAAGGTAAGCGTAGCTTGCTAGACCCCGGCTAGGTAGACCGACCACATCAAATGAGTCGCAGGGAGCCGCTGGACCCAAGGACAACACCGTATTATTTGGAACTCCCTACAGAAGATCTATGTTCAGCAGTCATTCTCTCATTGGTGGACATCATGACTATGATGTTTAAGCTTTTGTATTTATTTAATTAACTACTATTACACAACACACAACAACTATTATTACAATTACTACTGGAATAAACTATAAAGACGTATTTGTAGCTTTTTAATCACACATGGATTCGCGTAAAGCAGAATCTCGAATGATGCTAATCTTTTATCAACTATGATACCTCACGTCTCATCACGTCCCATAGTAAAACTTTCCAAATTACTGCCAGTCACTTGAGTAACAAGCAATATAGAAAATTTGCCACTCTGTCATTATTCTCAAAGCTAACATCTCTGGAAATATTTCAAAACATAGCGGTGTCTCTTAGACACGTAAACGGAAGTTGATGAAACGTATACGGAAAATTAAAATGATAAAAACGTTTTTAAGATACTTTATAGTACATTACTAATTAAAAGTATCTACTATGCAGCTTCTTTCGGGTATTATAGAGAAGCCGATCCCAAAACCTAGCCAAGCGTGATCAGTTGGCTAGATTTCGTAGGTAAGAAGCTTGATACCTTTTTGCCGGAAAGTTACATAGCTTTCAGGCATTCCTTTGAAGCATCATCCCAGCACTATTAAAACCCTTCGCAAAGCGGCCAAACATTTCCAAACAAGTAGCCTTTACTCTCGGCTACACATATTACGTTTTCATTTTAAATACAGAACTTTAACAAATGGCTTACAAACTTGTTGCTTACTTGTAAAACTCAAATTAGGATCTCTTTTGTAAGTTATACATTTTATAATTCTCATTAGCACTCGGGTAAGCTCTTGGAAAGTTTGGAACGATCTTTTGTATTTAACCGAGATATTACACTTCAGAGGCTGTTACGGTAATTGTATTGTAAACAAGTTACGTGTTTAAGTAAAATAAATAAAAATATTTTAGTTCAGACTGACAGTACAGACTTAGCAATTAGATTAATATAATTAATAACAATTTAATTTATAAAAAAAACTGATGAAAAAAATGTAATTGAATTACATTGTTACCAAGGTCATGTCATCAAAATCAAATCAAATAACGATATAGGTTAGTTATTCTAAACTTTTCCACTATCTGATTTCTGCGTTTTATATATTGAAGTTAAGTTGTATGGCGATTGCTGTTCAAAGTTACAATCAGATAAGATATTGGGTCTACATAGGGGGTACAACAGCTTATTTTCAGATATCTTTTTGATTATTGCTTTATTATCTTTACATATACCTGCTTAAAAATAAAATGACCGCATGAGAAATATTTTTTGTTGGCCTGATATGAGGGTGGTCTGAAAAGAAATTTGAGTCTGAAAAAACCCAAAAGAACAGCCGAAAAGTTTAAGATACCAATAATATATGTCACTTCAAATTGCATACAATAGATTGCGTTCTATAGGAGGTAAAAGTCGGGTCGTAGTACACCAAGATGGCCCAATGCAGATTGTGGTACGGACAAGCCTTTGAGAACATTATGAATTACTCTAAGGCGTGCAGGTTTCCGCACGATGTTTGAATATTAAGCTTAATTTGCCAAGTCATCGCGGTCTATACGACGAGAACAATTATTTAAAAACTTCATCCAATCCAATTTCCAAAGACTCCATTAGATACCATTGCATTGCATTGGTTAAAAATAATATACAGTTACTTATTGCGTAAATTTACACAATCAAAATTATAGAAATTATAAAATAACCTATTTGATAGTTCCTCCAAAGTCTACTTAATTTGAATCTCGAAAATGTGCCACAAAACGGGAAAGAATTCGGAGTAGGGATAAGTATATATAAAAAATGCACTGAGTTGAGAACCTCTGCTTATTTTGGCAGTCAGCTAAAATACCAATCACCAATAAAGTGCGTTCAATAGAAGTCAACGACCGTATCCAATAAAGGCGAGATTATAGTAATGTGTCTTATCAAACGACCTCCAGTAACGGTTCCATTTAACAGGTTCTCAATGTGGCGTGTGTCAGTGGCCGTTTAGGACTGATTACGTAATCTAGTGGAGATATTTTCTAAATTCGATAAACAGTGATGGCAATTTGGCTGTATTAAAATCTGCACCATATTTTTTTTATCGTCAAACATCGACAGCGCTTTTAATCTATCTGTAAAAAGATATAAGCGCCTGTAATCAAAATAATAGTTGAACTTTTATTACCAAAGTCATAAAGAATAATATTAATAATAATTTGTGCACGTAAAAATTTGGAAACAGTTGATCTATTTAAGTATCCATCCGAATATTTAATTCTGCTGCATGAAATGATTTATATCGGCGCCTTACCGCGCCGCTGGTAGTCGATATAGGATGCTTTTTCCAAAATACTAATTATTTAATTTTACCGATGAATATCAGATATAGGTCAGAGTTCGTTATCTACCTAATACGGCCAAAAAGCATGAAATAAAATACTGACAAAATTGACTGATGTTAAATTAAGCAATAAGCAGGAATAAGTTGTACCCAGAAGTTATTTTATAATATGAAGAGAGCATATTGTCTACGTTTTCAAATCAGGAAAAGAGTTATTACCCACATTGCTCTACATTATCGACATCGATCTACGTGTAGAAAAAAATATATATATTCTAATTTACAACTGCTCAAAGTTGAAGAATGAAGCTACCTTCTTCAAACCTTCATTAAATAAAATAAATAAATAATCACTATAATCAACTCTTATTTGACAGCTTATAAAGCATTTAAATATATAATCAATTTAAATAAAAAAGGTATATCTAGTCGAGTTCAGAATATTAATTCAAAATTCGTATAGTTACCGTCATGACAGGTTGTGGCGTGCCCCGAGGCACAGCTCTGGCACCGCCCACATAACAACTTTGAATACAAACAACAAACATACTCCGATCAATACAAACAAAATATTCTAAAAGAATTTGAATGTTCGTAATAACTGAAATTAGAAACAAAGGAAACATGTCATGTTTATATTTTCTTTCAACTCACCTCTAGAAGGCTTTAAGATTGCTTATCGATTTCTTACGCAAAAAATAACATTAATCAATTGGAGACAAAACTAAAATGACTCTAATAGGTTGCCACTGTGGCAAACTAAGCAAGATATTCACTAATCATGCATGATAAAATTTAGTATTTTAGCTAATTATTCGACTTGAACACATCCACCTGATGGATGGAAAGTAGTTATGTAGCGCGTGCAGAAAAATTATTTACGTTTATTTTATATAAAAAATGTCACAGTCAAGAAACGCAAAACCCCGGAAAGTCGTTTAAAAAGAAGCTTGAAAGAAGACGATGAAGTATCAACGATAAAGGGATGAAAATTCTCCCGGTATCTTGCGTTACGAGAGATATTAGTTATGCGCATACTTTTTTTTATACAAATTGTAGTCAAGTTACAAGAATTCCCTAATTCAATATGGTTTTAAAAGTAACGATTCAGCTCTTCAACTATATAGTTTAAGGTTGTTAATTTGGACCGGTTTTTTTTATATACCTAATACAATAACAATAACAAAAAAAACGTGTGGTGTCCTGGAACACCAGATAGGCACGAAGTTCCTTATTACATTAATGATCATTTCATGCTCCAGTCGATATAAAAAAAAAAAATATCATTAGTACTAATACTGATGGTTCCAATTTTGACCATCAGACGATGTAATAATCGAACGATATGTTATTAATAGCAAACTACTAAATAATAATAGCGATCGTCAGATTATAAACTGTATAGCGAACACACATCAACTAAACATAACAATCTTACCCATGGCCTTTTCGTTACGGACGTATTTTGCCGGCTAGAGTACCCCTCCGCATCGTCTGATAACAAACCTTGTTCCAAAAACACATTTGAAATCATCCAAAGGAAAGACTTCAATACTACTGCGTCAACATCAACTACTTAACCTAGGTAGATACACAAAATTCAAATAGTGATTTCGACATTCCACGGAATTTTGCCACTTGTGTTTAGCGGATCGAAAAGTCTCGTTTAATGTTTAATGCCGTCTGCCCTAATCGAGAATCTTCCAAAACTGGATATTCCGTTGCGAGGCCTAATTCACATTTTGGAGCTGGTTTTCCCATAGTTTTGAATTTAGCTTTGAAATGAATATAATGAAATAATCAAATAAGTTCATCAATTTGACAGATTCTCTTTAGAAAATTGTCAAAATAAAAGTTTTGTTT
Source organism: Pararge aegeria (assembly GCF_905163445.1). Taxonomy (NCBI): domain Eukaryota; kingdom Metazoa; phylum Arthropoda; class Insecta; order Lepidoptera; family Nymphalidae; genus Pararge; species Pararge aegeria. Next base: position 13,047,879 of record NC_053192.1, read on the forward strand.
CTCAGTGTGGGATTAATTGGCTTCTGAATTCAGGCTAGCAGTTCAATATTAAAAAATATCTCGAGATTATAAAAGGGTAGGGGCAGCACACAATCTAGAAGGATGATAAAAGTCCTTTTTATGAGTATTTACCGGCCCAGATAGTGGATTTTGCAACTCCCTACTAAATACCAACGTCGGGCAGTGTACGTAAATCGGTTGACGTGATGATGAAGATGATGAATGTAATCAATAGTCCCTTAGGCCACAACTTGAAGTCACAGATTATTTAAATTCAATAAAATTATTCTTAAAATATTATCAGTCATAACATGCACCAGCCATAATAGGAAGCTATAAAGGTTGTAAATGCGATTTATTACGACTCCAATAGCACTGGATAGTGCCGCGGTCATTGGCACTGACCTTGTAGAGAAGCCTTAAGCGTAACATTGATTATAACACCCAGTCGGGTGGGTAATTTAATTACATCATTTGATATACCAATGCAGTATTCCTAGAGCTAATAAATCCATGATGTAATATAAATTCGACAGTCAATTTTATTTTAGAGCTAACATTATTTTAAGTAAGTGAAGCTCAATTCTGTTTTCAAATATAAATTTTAATTAAACGTATTTACAATATATTTCAACTTAGTGAGTTATGCGTCAATTTATAAAATATTTTACGCAAATTAAGAAATAAGTAAGTATGAAAGAATTTTATGCTAGTTAGAAAAATAAACAGAGCAAATACATATAATTCGCTCTGTTTCTTTTCCTCTTACTGAAATAGTACCTAGAATCAAAAAACATATCTATTTCGTACATTTTGAAGGAATTGGTAACAATGAAGTTTGAAATGCTTGTTTTGAATGAAACATTACCAAAACTTTAAACGAAACGAATTCTTGCAATGAACTCAAGTATGTGGCCCTGCGACGAACAAGGAGTGGTAAGTCAATTCGTACAAATATTGTATAATGCGAACAAATATTTCTAGTATTATGTATTTTTACTTAGTGTGAAACCATACAAATACAGAATAAGCCAGTTGACTTAAAAAAAAATCTTATGATAAATAATGCAGTTTAGCTCTGCGCTATAAGAGAGATATTGCATAAAACTGTCTTTTTCACTCTCTTTAAATTTATGATAAGTATATTAAGGATGTTTTTTTTAAAAATTACATTGAACCCTCAGATCCAACTGACCCTAGTTTAAAGCAAAATGTATGTAATAACCTACTCACTTATTAATCATTTACCCAATTAGATGAATGAATGAATGAATGATTTTTGAATGAATGATTTATTTATATTAAGATATTGGAATTATTACGTAAGAATAAAACTCTGAAGAAATACCAGTATGTAGGTACACAGCTACACTATACTCGAGTAGTGTACCTTTGTAAAGGCTTAATATATTTTAGACGGACGCAAGTATGGCCTGGTGCATATAATAATTTAATATTGCTTAGGTACCTACTATATCATTTCAGCATCATCATACTCAGTTTATTAACGTCCCACTGCTGGGCTCAGGCCGTCTCCTCTCACAATACAAAAGTGTTTTAGAGCATAAACCACCACGCCGCTGCTATGCTGGTTGGTGGGCTGTAATGTTTACTAAATTATTTCATATAAATTATTTGGTATATTAATCTTTTTAATTACATAATGTTAGTCTACAGCTGGTCTATTTTTCAACAGATACTGTTTCTGAAGCCATTTGGAGTCGCATTCATGCTATTATTCTTCTAAAAGTGCAATTGAAACTATATTCCCATAGATTATTTCAACTGTTAGATTAACGAATTGAGTAAACCTATGTGGTATATAACCTATGTGGTATGGCTCAGAATCGTGGAACTTGGAACTCCCTACAAAAGACCTATGTCCAGCAGTGGACGTCTATCGGTTGATGTGATGATGATGATGATGATGATGATGTGGTATATAACTTTTAGTCGAAAGATAAAAACTATCTGCAATTCAATGCGAACAAAAAGGAAAGAGAGTTGCTCGCATATAAATTTCTCCATTCGCATATGAAAGGATTGGGAACAAAACGTTCGATATATTATGCGAAGAGAGGGGTAAACCGTAAAATAAAGCTAGAACATTGTTCTGTATAAATTGTTATTTTAGGACTTCTTATTAAAGCAACAATAGCTTGACTTCATAAAGGCAGTGTGTGCTTATCAAAATTATTAGAAATACCTACTTGTAAAGATAAAAAAAGGTTTATTGTTAAGAGCCTATTGTAACAATGAATCTCAAACTTAACATACCTCTATTCAAATAGGCCTATTTAAAGACACTTTTGTTAACGTAGCTATGCAATCATTTTACTTAATCTACCATTGATCCGTGTATTTTTGACCTTTCACCGTAGCAATGCAAACAATTTTCCAACTTCTAACTTATCAACAGTTCACTAAGCATGAATAAATAAACAGTTGTCAGATTGCCTGACATTTTACTGTTTAAGCTTTCGAACGCAATACCTTTTTAAAAATGGACTCCGTTTCTGAGATAAACTTTTGCTTTATAATATATGTAAAGATAAAAGTTTTTAATGGAAACCAAATTTGGCTAGTAATACGATGTCGTGCCTTCCCTAAAAAGATCAATTTTCTCAGATCCATCATAGACGGAATTTGATAAATAGAAAATTATTCAATAATTAAGTATAGATCAATACTTAACAGTTTAAGTATCAATTTAAAATTATTGAATAATTTGTGAATGTAAATTATAAACAATGTCTTACTGCTCAGATCTCGTAAATTGCCTAATATAATTTTACTTAATATAATAATAAAATTTTCACAAGATTGGATTTACTGCTAAGCGGTTTAATGATAACAATTTTGTAACCATCCGGAGTTTGAACCCATTTTCGGGATACCAAGTATCCTATGTCCGTATTGTGCAAAATTCCATTAAACAAACACGCAGACAAACTTTCGAAATCAATGTTGATTTATGTTGATAGATGAAAACCTACTACGGTTTAAACTAACCTGTAATACATTTTACTCCCTATCACAATTTAAAGCTTATAATTTAATATAAGATTTATAGTATACTAAGCGTACCCAGCCCGCTTCGCCGGGCTAGTTTTTGCTTTATTTTATTTAATCAATAAACTTACATCATTAAATTTTTAATAAAAGCTGTATTTGACAGTTTTACAGTTCAAAAATAGGAGTGTTTCGATCGTCACCAAACTTTAAAGGATTACTCGCCAGGTCAATCCGGAGATTCCCTGAAAGTTTCATTGAAATCGGTCCAGCCGTTTCGAAGCCTATACGGAACATACCCACACACTTTCTCTTTTATATATATACTTATAGAAGATTGCGCTTGTTGTGATATGACAGCGTAATGGTTGTTTTTAGGATAAAAAAAGTTTATTATTTTGAAACAAGAGTGTCAAACATAACAAAATAATATCACCCAGCACTCGCATTTTTATATAAAAATATGTATTCAATTTATTCAATTAAAAAAATATGCTTAATTAGCTAACCGAACCAGCTAGCTAGCTGAGGGGTATTATGTAAATTTTTTACACATTAATCTTTTTAAATACATTCGTACATTGTCATCTGATACCGGAGCACCGTCTGAAAATAAAGATTTTGAATCACACGAATCCAACAAATTTGTAAGACACTAATATTATGTAGCCTACAGTTGAGTCGAATAAGGCTAAATACTAAATTTGTGACAAAGAGATATACATTATATACAAACGTAAAACTTACAGCTCTTCTTTCAAACTTTCAATTAAAACGAATACAAACATTCTATTCCTAGCATACACACACAGAGCACACAATTATAGCCATCCCAATTAAATTATGAGAAATAATAATAATTCCATGTCGCAATTAAACTTTGACAAAGTGCACACGTATTTTCTTTTAAACTATCCACAACCTGCAATCACAAATGAACCTTATTACAATCAACACCCTAGTATTATTCAATGCAAGTTTATTTTTGCCTTTATTGTTTGAAGTATTGACGTTCACGTTGTACACATACTAAGTGCTTTTCAAGAACAATACACTATCCAGTGTGAATGGTCAAGCACTCTAACGGTGCGATCGCGGTCAAAGTCGGAGATTCCACATATTCTGCGGTCATAACGGTGCACGTTTTTGTTAGAACTCGTATAAGTAGAAAGTGCCTCGTCTGGTTGCATTTTACTTCGAATGTGACTTAAGGTCACAGCATACGTAACGGGAATATTTTACACTTTTTCTATTCGTATCACTATACTGTTTACGCGCGAATGCCCACAGATGGGCAAAAGCCTACTTACTCTCTATAGAAGAGAAAACATTAAAGGGTTTTTTTTTATTTCACTACAAGTAAGCTCTTGTGCAGAGTTGAGATGATGCAATCTAAGATGGTACCGGATGAGCCCCCTACGCTCTTTTACCCAATACTCTCGTGTTATGCCTGTTTTCATGTTTTTACACTATTATCATATCATGCTAACCTTAATTAACAGGACTCTTTGACAGAAAAAACACCAATACCTTACAACTTTTGCTTTAACTAGGACCTCATGGACCGTAGGAGAACATTGTAACTGCGAGACCAATAATGCAGTTAGGTACGATAACACGGTACGGTTTTATTTAAACAACTCTGTACTTAGTATACCGTGTCTGAAAAGAGCACTAAGATCATACTAATGCATATCTGGTCAAATTGTTTCTTTCCTCATATAAATTTTACACTTAAAATCATAATGTTCCTTATTTTAAACTTAGAAGGTTCTGACAAACGGACAAACAGAAAGACAGACAGAGGGACCACAGTACGAATTCTCACGGACCTTCAAGTTTCCCGTACATGTTTTATCCCGTTACGTGTGCTACGACCTTAAACCAGCGGAAACCGCAGATGAGCTTTATAATCGTAAAGGCGTAACTGAATCTAACGCGATGTTGAAACTAGGTACATGTTTTGCTAATCACGTTTTTATTAATAAAAAAGTGATTAGCAAAACTACTTTTTTGCTAGCTGTGAATAAATATGCTTATGCAAAAACTGTCGTTTGCTTTGGTAGGTAATGTCATTATTAAAATGTATTTCGGAGATTGTATACCCTTTAATTTAGTTAGCCTTTTGTAAGCAATTCCAGATCTGGCATTTTCATATATTATTTACGATGTGTTTACTAATTCTATTATATTATGTGTTTAATTATGTGTTTTGTATAAAGACGAGTTCGTGGTAAGTTGTTGAAAAAATTATTGAATCGAATAGCAGATTAGATGTATCCAGAATTCTTTAAATAAGGCCATTTTTAAACCAGCGTCCCAGTCGACTTTAAAACAATTTAAATTAGGGTACACCGAATCATGGTTGCCTGGTATCTAAGATCTTTATCTGATCTTTGGCATTAACTGTTTACAACCATTCCGACATTGACGTCAAAGTCTAACTTGATAATGGTAGAAAAACACAACATTTTTCTTTTCATTGGTTTTCTTCATAAAAATTGCGTAGGTTTTATATGAGATACCTAGGTAGGTATATGCCAATTTTATTTGTTGTTTATTTTTACTAGTTTGGCTGAATAAACGATATTCTATTTTTATACGCAATGAGGAAAGTTTAACTTAGACAACTGTAGGTACCAACAGGCAAATATCAACAACGAATAACATAATAAACCTAGTAACGCTTTAGTTCCAATAGTCAAACAGTTCATAGACTCTAATAAAAGTAAAATAAAAAAAATAAGAATTATTAACACCATTAAGCGTGAATCAACACTTGATATCAACAAAAGGGAACGGATTCGACGCACAATCGCGCCGGAGATGAGAAGCGAGAGCGTTCGGGCTCCATTATGTCAATTGTAGTAACTGGACGCTCACAATAACCAGTACTGTACTGTACAAGTAAGTACATTGCAGTTGTTGGAAAAAACGGTAAGTTTAAGATCACCGTTATACAGGTAAGTTGTTAAAATAGAAAAGCCACTATTTTAAAATTTTATACGTTCCACACACTTTACTAACTTTAGGTTTATCTTGGTTTTCCTAATCCTAAGGTGGCCTGGAAGAGATCTCTACTAAGCGATAAGGCCGCCTTTTGTATCCTACTTTTTAAGTTTCCTCTTGTTGTGTCCTTTGTTTTTTTTCTTTTTGTGGTGTACAAATAAAGTGTATAAATAAATAAATAAAACATTTCGGAGGCTATTCTTAATACTTTATACTAAAAAATAATTGACCAAAAAGAACAACTTTGTTATCAATCTGAAAAGAATGAAATAAATATTTTCAAATCGGTTCATAAACTACAGTTCTGAGGTAACAAACGTAAAAAAAACAACGTAGTCCTTTTTTGTAAGTCGGTAAAAAATCAGATGTTCTGAAATTTGTGTATGAATTTTTAAAACATTTATTAGAATTGATACAATACAAAGACACATTATTCAATCCCGTAACTCAGAGAGCACATTGAGTCGTCTGTCTCGTAGAGTAATTCAGTACCGAAACACTTTAGGCCTAAGAAATAGGCGTGGAATAACGCCAGAATATAAATAAATTAAGTTGTGTTAGCCCAGTGGGTAGGACTTTGACTTCACTATCGTGGGGCCTAGTTTGAATCCCAGCACGCCCTTCTAACCTTTCTTAGTTAAGTGCTTTTTAAGCAATTAAAATATCACTTGCTTCAAATATAAAGGAAAACATCGTAAGGAAACCTGCATGCCTGAGAGTTCTCCATAATGTTTTCGAAGGTGTGTGGAGTCCACAAATCCGCACTGGGCATGCGAGCTTGCCTACAGCCTTAGGAGACCCGTGCCCAGGTAATGGGTTTATATGATGATGGTGATGAACGCCGGAATAGTTGAAGTGTAACAAAACACTGCCTAACTATTCTGATTCTCCATTAGAGTCGTAATTGGTCCCAACCAAACTATACTTGAAACCCCCGCTGAGATTTTTAAGTACCAAGAACCATAAGTGTCCCCGTTACTCAGTTTAATATGTGACGTAACTCAATACGATAAAAATATTAATAAAGATCCCACACAATGAATGAGAGAAGTTTCGCAATGAATAGAAGTGACTCATTATTTCCAAACACTCTTTGATAACAAGAGCGAAAACAATGGTGATGGTGCATTGAAGCAACTCACAACAATAAATAATAGTCCCGTCCAGAAGCGAGAGGGCGGACGAAATGTGAACTGTGAACTTCCGTCTGGCGTCACGAATCTGTTATAGCACTAGCTGTGCCCGTGGATACACCCGCGTTTATGCCTTGTGTACTATTTGTATATATACCCTTTTAAAACGTATTCTTTTGTGCGGCGTGCATCTCGCAAAAAGTAGAATATGGCTAGACCGATTAAATTTTTTTCCTTTGAATAGTTAGACAAGAGGAGTAGTAATAGTTGTTAAAAGTACTCGTACAATACGAATGTTTTTGTAAGTCCCTTGCGAATCGTGTTTTTGCCCGTGATAAAGAGTACCCTGTGACCATATTCAAGATACAAGCGAATCTATACATACGAAACTGGAATATAAAAAATAAAATACATAAATAAAAAAATAAAATAAAAACCCCTGCCTTTGATATATATTATTCCACTAGTCCATTTGATACCCATACTGAGAGAGTTGTAAAATAAATATGTGTTGTGGCACCTGCCATCTTAGGCCGATGTTCATAAAACATAGCTTAGAACACTCCCAACTAATTTACTTTTCAAACAAAAAACACAATCAAAAGCGGTTCACGTGTTCGTGCTATAGACACACACACACACACACACACACACACACGCGCCGACACACACGTCAAACTTATAATAATAAATATTTTTGTAAATCGCATAAGAATAAAGGACACAAGTTGGCGCTCTGCAATTTTAAGGTAATAAACAAACACACTTTCGCATTTACAATATTAGTATGGATTTGAAAGTAACGAAAGTTTAACGATGATTGCTTGATATTCTCGGATAGACGATGATTGCTTGATATTCTCGGATAGACGAAATTACTAAGGTGATGATGAATATTATGACGATTTCACTGCATCAAGACGTGCTGATTGGCATGTTCCTATTTTATAATGAACAGCGTAACGATCATCAGAGATGAAGTTTGTTGTGTACACAATAGAGTGGTATATTCACTGTTATTATAAACGAGTGTTGTGATTAGCTATTTTTTTGCATTCATAATGACGTCTTTCTAATCATTTGGATAAAAATACCGTTAACCATTTAAAAAACCTCTTTCCTATCTACACAAAATTAGAAAACGTAATTCGTTATTGAATTGCACGGATTAAGTAAATATACTTTAACATAATCTATTTAAATATAATTTTTTGTACGTGTGTTTATCTTTGACTTTTATGTTTTTTTTTTGTGCATGGTCGGTCGGGTACCTGGATGGTTTAGATTTACAATAGGACCCGGTAGCTGGCTTTGAATCAGAATTATATTATATTTTATAAGTAGTCAAGGCTGTCTGTTTGTTGTAACACTGTTACTGATTTGGATATTTCTCTCGCCAAAGTTTTCCTGGGAGATCGCTTTTGTGATAGTTAATTTCATCGAATATTATTATCATCAGCCTCTTATACTGGTACAGGTCCAGGTTTAAAAATATACATTTTTTTCAAGTACATAGTTTAGACTTCAGTGTTACAAGTATATCATCTAATATTAAAAATAAGAAAGTACAACTGAGGAAATATGTTCTGGAGGCCGAGAAGTAAGTTGATGAATGTGTTACAGAATTAAAATTTAAAGGAATTCGTCAAAAACCGCATGTGAGTGTGTCACGCAATAGCGTGGGAATACCTTGATTACCTTTGCAATAGAGTGAAATGTAAACTATGTTTGTGTAATGCACAATTATGTTTCATATCTACGTAGTACAATGCAATTTTAAAGTAGGCGTTCTCAAATATCGGATAGAAGTAGGCGTTATACTTTGCGGAAGTCTATGAGATAAAATGAACATAATAAAAATAAAAAGCGACATACTTTTTGTCTGTTTGTTCGGTTATTTATTTGCTTGTTTGTAGCCTATGTCAACCTATGTCGACTCAGCTGCTGCGCCAATCTTCATTATAGACAGAGATACATACAGTCGGCATCCTGTGTCCCAAATTTCATCGAGATCAGTTCAACTCAAACGAGTCGAACATAGGTAACAAGCAAACAAACATACCGACACACTTTTGCTTTTATGTATGCTTACCTTGGTAAATTTCACGTGTAATAAATCTTTCAATACTTTTATTGTGTCGAAAAATGAAAACGCTATTAGGTACATCCACATAATTAATATCATACAAAATCAAAGCACAACAAAATCGCCTAGAGCTAAATATAATTTTCAACTTTTCACATAAAAATGAATGTTCCGCACGAAGTTAGAAAAAAGTTAAATTAGGTTCGTTATTTTATAGCCATTACCTTTTTTATCTGAAAATCTACGAACGTTTAAGAAAGGAGGCATTTTGTTCTACTTAGGAACATAATTCTTCACGCCGTAAACGAAGTAACACGATTACAATTATTTCATTTAAGTTGTTTACATTTCTTTTAACGAAGGAATAAAAATTCTAACTGAAAGTCCGAATTATATTTATAAAGCGCCCTTATAAAGCTACCAACCTACTAAAAAGGACAGGACAGTAACATAGGCTACGTTTAGTGCTGGAAAAACATCGAATTCCCATGGGTGGTTTACAGGCCCCACATGGGCAGCTATAGGTACCTACTTTGGACGCTGGTTTGTGTGAAAATTTTACATGTTTTAGTGATAAATGGTGACAGCATTCTTTACAGAAGCGTCCTAAAATATTGCACTGTTCCGTATTCATGGTCGGTGTCTTACTGTTCCTGGCATACTTTTTCAAATTACCACGCGAGCAAAGCTGAGGGTAAAAGCCAGTTTTCAAATAAAAATGTTTTTAACGATGGTAGTAAGCCCCCAGCTCTTAGACATGATTATCAACCTAATTGTTATCTATATTCGTTTAGGCTTTCTAGTTTAAAAATCTTCTATCCTATGAGAAAGGACGCCTTTACGCAGTAGTAAGAGATTAATTGGTGGCGGCTTATTAGAGTAATAAACGGTTGACAATTCTCTGCAACCATCCATGTTTAATCTCAAACGCCTTTAATGGATAGATCTTTGCCAGTGGTAGAGTTATGTCGAACCGAAAGCTTTCAGATGGAACGGGTCA